>NW_017073885.1:0-260 GCF_001483705.2 Eufriesea mexicana | reverse complement strand
TGTGTGGATATATGAATGTATGGATGGATGGATTTATGCAGGAATAGATGTATGTATCGATGGTTGTATGGATGGGTGCTTGTATGGATGGATGGATGTATGATTCGATGGATGTGTGGATGGGTGGATCTATGGATGGATGGATGTATGGAAAGATGGATCTATGGATGGATGTATTTATGAATGAATACTAGTGTATATGGGTGGGCGTATGGATGAATTGAGGTACGGAGAGACGGATGTATTTTATGAATGTATGT
>NW_017073884.1:0-260 GCF_001483705.2 Eufriesea mexicana | reverse complement strand
CGGACTTTTAACGCGACCTTGCACGCGTACGGATTTACTGCCATTTTAACGTTTCAATTCCAGACTATTAATGGGCAATTAATGCTCGTCGGGTTTATAGGTCGCGCAGGCATCGTCCAGGAATAATCCTCGTTTTATAGTCTTATACGCCGAGCCGAACACTTTCTCGCGCAAATAATTCCGCATCCGCCATTTTTGGGATTCCACGACGAACGTTGAGATTCCCTTTCGGTGTCTTTTCGATTCGATGTTTCGATTCG
>NW_017073883.1:0-260 GCF_001483705.2 Eufriesea mexicana | reverse complement strand
AACAGGATCAATTATACTACTTATATACTTACCATAGTTTGGTAAACAAATACTTCCTAAATCTAATATTCTTTTGTTACTATAATGAATTACTTTCATTTCATTAATTGGGTTTTGAATTAAGTTTCATTTATCTAAACCTAACTTTTTAACAAATGGTAAGGGAATAGTACTACCGAATATTGTACTTCGAATAAGTTGACTATAATAAGCAGAAATACCTATTATGAAGGCTAATGGACATACTGAAGAGTCCAGTT
>NW_017073882.1:0-260 GCF_001483705.2 Eufriesea mexicana | reverse complement strand
TCTATAATAATATATGTAGTATATAGTATATATAATTATAATATTTGTAATAAATAATACACCTATATAATATAGCTAGTACGTACTATCATACCTATAGTATATAATATATATAAGATATTAATATAGATACATAATGTATCTCTATTATAATATACAGCACACGCCTATATAATATTAAACTAATATACATGGTATATTATACCTATTATATTTTATATTATATATTATACCTATTATATTTTATATTATATATTATA
>NW_017073881.1:0-260 GCF_001483705.2 Eufriesea mexicana | reverse complement strand
ATTGAAACAACTTGTCCTACGGCTAAAGTATTGACATGACGGCTGCACTCAGTACCGTTTCGTCCATTGTTATTGTCTTGACTCACATTCGGTCAGTCCCACGTAATACTGGAATTGCGATAGAATATATGTCATCAATGAACAGATCAATTCAATGGGAACAGTGCTCTATAGGTTGATGTACCAACTACTGTACCGGGAATTGCAAATGTCTCTGGACATAACTGACGTATACCATGATTATAATAGGACAACTGTGG
>NW_017073880.1:0-260 GCF_001483705.2 Eufriesea mexicana | reverse complement strand
ACGATATTAGTCGAAAATGTCAATAAAATTGAAGTTTCCAGGCCGGTTCTGCAGCATTGCAATTGCTATAGCACGCGTATAGTATCTTTCCTCCTAATTTATACAAGAAAGTATACTCACCACGATATCAGTCGAAAAGGTCAATGAAATTGAAATTTCCGGCCTGATTCTACTGCATTGCAATGGCTATAGCACGTCAAAAGCATCTTTCCTCCATACTTATGACAGGAAGCTAGCTCACCAAGATATTAATCGAAAAT
>NW_017073879.1:0-260 GCF_001483705.2 Eufriesea mexicana | reverse complement strand
CTATCGCCGCAGACATGTCAATATTTCGAGGGTAACACTGCTCGATAACCCCATAGATCCTCCGTGAGACGTAAATCACGACCAACAGTGCCTTCTCCTTGTCCCCGTTCGCTGGAACTCTCGCTACTACTGGAACTCTCGATAGACCAAACAGCCGCAGATAGTCGACTTTTCGCGTTAATTTCGTGTAAAATTTTCTCGTTAAAGGGAACAAAGTGCGTGGTTTCTTGGCATAAGCCAGGGTGTCAGTAATCCTACGT
>NW_017073878.1:0-260 GCF_001483705.2 Eufriesea mexicana | reverse complement strand
CGTACATTCGTACATCCATACGTCCATCCATCCATACATCCATACATTCATACAACCATACATGCACAAATCCATCCATCCATACCTCCATCTATGCATACATCCAACAATCCATAACTCAATCCATCCATACATCGATCCATCCATACATCCATACATTCATACAGCCATCCGTCCATGCATACGTCCATACATCGGTACATACGTACATTCGTACATCCATACGGCCATATATACGTACACCCATACATGCATACATC
>NW_017073877.1:0-260 GCF_001483705.2 Eufriesea mexicana | reverse complement strand
TTCCCGGCCTCCACAAAGTCGAACAGTGCTTACTAGAGGGCAGCAGAGCGAAGAAATGTATAGAATTGCAGTGCACAGCACGAAAGTCATATCTATCCGAACATGATCCAAGCTTACGTAACCTAGCCAAGCGTAGCCCAGCTGAACGTAACGAGCCCCGACCACAATTGGTGGCCCCAGCAATGTCAGGCAGAATAGAGTAGAGTACAGACGAGCACAGTAATCCCCCGAACACCAGTTTGATGCACGAAAGTCAAAGC
>NW_017073876.1:0-260 GCF_001483705.2 Eufriesea mexicana | reverse complement strand
TCAAGCCCGTTAAAGAAATATCTACTCTACACTGCTAGGCGAAAAAATCCGAAGCCAAAAGCCGAATTTCGAAGATAGAATCCAAAAAAGTCAATTGCGCAGCACGATTTCAGAGCCACTGGCACATTCGGCCCTATTTTTGGAAAACGCAAACACGAAACCGAAAAAAAGTAATCAATCCCGTTAAAGAAATTTCCACTCTACACTGTTAGATGAAAAAATCCGAATTCAAACGCCTAATTACGAAGATATAATGCGAA
>NW_017073875.1:0-260 GCF_001483705.2 Eufriesea mexicana | reverse complement strand
TTTCCATCCAGATACTACAGAATTGCAATGGCTATAGCTGGCCAATAGTATCCTTCCTCCTTATTTATGGAAGGACGGCAGCTCACGACGATATTAGTCGAAAATATAAATAAAATTACATTTTCTAGCCCGATTCTGAAGCATTGCAATGGTTATAGCTCGCCAGTAGAATATTTCCTCCTTATTTATGCAGGGACGTCAGTTCACCACGATATTGGCCGATAATGTCTATAAAACTGTATTTTCCATCAAGATACTAT
>NW_017073874.1:0-260 GCF_001483705.2 Eufriesea mexicana | reverse complement strand
AAAAATTGAGAAATAAAAATACCTAATAAATTTAAAAAAGAAGCCAAAGAAAAAAAGATTTCCGAGAAATAAAGAGTACCTGTGTTGGAAAATGGAGAAATAGAAATACCTAATAAATAAAAAGGAGAAGCCAGAGAAAGAAAGATTTCCTAGAAATAGAGAGTACCTGTATTGGAAAATGGAAAAATAAAAAGAAAGTCAAAAAAAAAAAGATTTCCCAAAAATAAAGAGTACCTGTATTGGGAAATTGAGAAATGAAA
>NW_017073873.1:0-260 GCF_001483705.2 Eufriesea mexicana | reverse complement strand
ATTGGTGGATGGATTTATGGATGGATAGATGTATGGATGTATGGATGGATAGATTTATGGATGCACGGATGTATTTATGTGTGAATGTACGAATGTACGTGTGTACCGATGTATGGATGCAAGGATCTCTATATGTATGGATGTATTGATAGCTGGATGTATGAGTGGATGGATGTATGGATGGATGTACGTATGGGTGTATGTATGGATGTATGTATGGATGTATGTCTGGTTGTATGGATGAATGGATGTATGAACTT
>NW_017073872.1:0-260 GCF_001483705.2 Eufriesea mexicana | reverse complement strand
CAGATACTATAGCAATGCATTGGCTACAGCACGCCAATAGATTCTGCCAGCCTTAATTATACAAAAAGATAGCTCACCACGATATTAGTCGAATCTGACAATATAACTGTGCTTTCCAGCCTGATTCTATATCAACTCAACGGTTATTGCACGCCAATTGAGTCATTCCTCCGTATTTATGGAAGAAAGTAAGTTCGCAACGATATTAGTCGAAAATGTCAATAAAATTAAATTTTCCAGCAAGATTCTGTAGCTTTGTA
>NW_017073871.1:0-260 GCF_001483705.2 Eufriesea mexicana | reverse complement strand
ATTTTCGTCTAATATCGTGGCGACCAATCTTTCTTGCATATATAAGGAGGAAAGATTCTACAGTCGTACTATAGTCATTGCAATCCCATACAATCTGGCTGGAAAACTCAATTTTATTGCCATTTTCAACTTATATGGTGTTGACCTAACTTTCTCGCATAAATAAGGACGATACGTGCTATCGGCGTGATATATATATTGAAATGCTGTAGAATCTGGCCGGAAAATTCAATATTATAGACATTTTCGACTAATATCGT
>NW_017073870.1:0-260 GCF_001483705.2 Eufriesea mexicana | reverse complement strand
TATCCTAACATAACCAATCGTCACATAACCAAACGTAACGTAGCCCCAACCTAACGTGCCGAGGCCAACACTGCTGGCCTCCTCAGAGCCAAGCTGTAAATATTAGAGCAGAGCAGAGAGTAGAAATCCACCGAATATCATTGTACAGCAAAGAAGTTAAAGCTGTCCTAGCCAAACATATCGTAAACCAACCGAAACGAACGAAAGCTGACTCATCACAACGTACCGTGACCACTATTGCTGGCCTTCCCGGTGCCAAG
>NW_017073869.1:0-260 GCF_001483705.2 Eufriesea mexicana | reverse complement strand
GCTGGAAAATTCAATTTGATTGACATTTCCGACTAATATCGTAGTGAGACAACTTCCCTGTATCAGTATGGAGGGAAGATTCTATTGGCGTGCTATTGCCATTGCTATGCTATTGAATCTGGATGGAAAATTCTATTTTATTGACATTTTCAGCTAATATCGAGGTGAGTTAGCTTTCTCGCATAAATACGAAGGACAGATTCTACTGGCGTGCTATAGGCTTTGCAATGCTGTAGAATCTGGATGGAAAGTGCAATTTT
>NW_017073868.1:0-260 GCF_001483705.2 Eufriesea mexicana | reverse complement strand
ACCTTACATAACCAAACGTAAAAGAGCTCAACCACTCGTGTCGCGGCCACTTTAGCTAGCGCCACCAGAATCAAGCAGAATATTCTAGAGCACAGTAGGGCGCAGATGTCCGTAGAATAGCAATGTGTAGCATAAGACCTATAGCTACCCTAACCTAACATAATAAAACTTAACACAGCAAAACGAAACCTATCTCCACCTAACACGATGCGGCCACCATTACTGGTCACCCCAGAGCCATGCAGAGTATACTACAGCAT
>NW_017073867.1:0-260 GCF_001483705.2 Eufriesea mexicana | reverse complement strand
ACCTTACCTGACTGATCTGACCTGACCATATATGATCTGGCCTGACCTGGCCTGACCTGAACTTACCTGAACTGACGTGAACTGACAGCATCTGACCTGAAATGAACTGACATGACCTGACCTGACTTGACCTGACCGGACTGACCTGACCTGGCCTGATCTGACATCTCCTGACGTGACATGACCAGAAATGACATGACATGACCTGACCTGACCTGACCGGACCTGACCTGACCGGACCTGACCTGGCATGACCTGAT
>NW_017073866.1:0-260 GCF_001483705.2 Eufriesea mexicana | reverse complement strand
AAAGACATTTTTACGTGAAAATAAGATCCTTCATATACATTGAAAACAAGTGTATAAGTGAAAGAATTCGAAAATTGGAAGATTAATGAAAATGACATTGTAATATGTTAGATGAATGAAACCGTGTAGGAAAGTGTATAAATTTGTACATGGCATAACGTTATTTATCGAGGTATAAAGAAATGATCTCCAGTAGTGTCCCTTCGGACCGACCGAAAGGGACGAACGCAGTCGTATCGCTTCCAACCGGCCAAAGGGGA
>NW_017073865.1:0-260 GCF_001483705.2 Eufriesea mexicana | reverse complement strand
CTATATCCCGCCAATAGAATGTACCCTGCTTATTTAGGCAAGACAGATAGCTCACCACGATAATAGTCGATACTGTCAATAAAATTGAACTTTCCAGCAAGATTCTTTAGCATTGCAAAGCCTATGGCACGCCAATAGAATCTTTCCACCTCATTTATGCGAGAAAGTTATCTCACCACGATATTAGCCGAAAATGGCAATAAAATTGAATTTTCCAGCCAGATTCCAGAGCATTGCAAAGGCTATAGCACGCCAATAGC
>NW_017073864.1:0-260 GCF_001483705.2 Eufriesea mexicana | reverse complement strand
TGTTGGGTGTGCTAGCCATTGAAATACAAAAGAATTTGTCCGGAAAGTTCAATTATATTGGCATTTTCGGCTAATACCATGGCGAGCAGACTTCTTTATATACATAAGGAGGAAAAATTCTGTTGGTTTGCTGTAGCCAATGCAATTCAATAGAATTTGACCAGAAAGTTCAATTGCATTGACGTTTTCGAATAATATCATTGTGAGCTAATTTTTTTACATAAATGAGGGGGAAAAATTCTATTGGTTTGTCTATAGCC
>NW_017073863.1:0-260 GCF_001483705.2 Eufriesea mexicana | reverse complement strand
GTCATGGCACGATAGGCTGTGTTAGGCTACGCTCCGTTAGGTTCCGGTTCGTTAGGTCAGGATCGGGCACCTATGTCTCTTATGGTATGCACCGATATTCGGAGGGCTTCTGTGGCCTTCATTGCTCTACCCTACTCTGCTCGACAACTGGGGAGGCCAGTAATAGAGGTATAGGACAGTTAGGTTGAGTTAGGCTACGTTAGGTGCCGTTACGTTAGTCTCGGTTAGGTAAGGATTGCTTTGACTTTCGTGGTGTAGAA
>NW_017073862.1:0-260 GCF_001483705.2 Eufriesea mexicana | reverse complement strand
ATGATATAACAGATTATAGATTTTGAATAGACCTATTCCCAGGCTAGTAGATGTCTGTACTTGCCATTGGATTGAAGGCGTTTGGCGACCTATTCACCATGCTATAACAGGCCATAGATTTTGAATAGACACATTCTCTGGCAAGCAGATGGCCGTAATTGCCATTGGTTGAAGACGATAGGCGACCTATTCACCAAGCTCCAACGGATTATAGATTTTGAATAGACGAATGCTCTGGCAACTAGATGGCTGTTCTTGCC
>NW_017073861.1:0-260 GCF_001483705.2 Eufriesea mexicana | reverse complement strand
TCCACCTAATAACAGTGTATAGTACGAAGGTCGCAGCTATCCTAACCAAACTTAATGTAACCTTACATAACCAGACGTAGCCAAACACAGCCAGACGTGCAACGACCACTATTGCTTGCCCCCCGCCCCCCGATGGTCGAGCAGAGTATAGTAGAGAAATCTAGAGCGCAAAGATCCTCGAAATATTAGTGAATAGCACAAAAGTCAAAGATATCCTAACCGTACCTTCCTAACCTCGCCTAACGAAACGTAACCATACT
>NW_017073860.1:0-260 GCF_001483705.2 Eufriesea mexicana | reverse complement strand
TGGTGGCTCTCTGCGCTCTACTGCTCTCTACTACACTCTGCTCGACGCTGCGGGGCAGCAAGTGTGGTCGTGCCTCGATAAGTTGTGCTAGGCTAGGTTTGATAATGCTGCGGTTGGTCAGGTTAGGGTAGGGTAGCTTTGACCTTTGACCTGTACACCGCTATTCCGTGGTATTCCATGCTCTGCATTGCTCTACTACGCTCTGCACTTCTCGGTGGAAGCCAGTAATGGCGGTCTCGGTACGATAGGTCCAGTTATGC
>NW_017073859.1:0-260 GCF_001483705.2 Eufriesea mexicana | reverse complement strand
TAGGACATTGCAATGGCTATAGCAGGCCAATGGAATCTTACCTCCTTATTTATGACAGACAGTCAGCTCGCTACGATATTTGTCGAAAACGTCAATAAAATTGCGTTTTCCAGCCGGATTCTATAGCTATGCAATGGCTATAGCACGTGAATAGCATCTTTCCTCCTTATTTATGCATGATAGTTAGCTCACCACGATATTAGTAGAAAATGTCAATAGAATTGATCTGTTCCTGGCAGATTCTATAGCATTGCAATGGC
>NW_017073858.1:0-260 GCF_001483705.2 Eufriesea mexicana | reverse complement strand
ACGAAACGTTGATTTTTCTAAAAGAATTATTAATTTATTAAAGGAAATAATTCGCAATATAAATTTCGATTTCCAATAAAATAATCAAACATATTTGTATTTTCATAAATAAAATATTTTTCTCGGTAGAAAGCAAGCTAAGAGAAAAACGGAAAGGAATTAAACATAATTATAAATAATATAAAAACTTGCAGAATATCAGATGAGCGAAAGAAGTAACAATAAATGTGCCTCTAATTATGAAAGTGGTCTGTCATCGA
>NW_017073857.1:0-260 GCF_001483705.2 Eufriesea mexicana | reverse complement strand
CAATTTTATTGACATTGTCGACTAATATCGTGGAGAGGTAACTTTCTTGCGTAAATACGGCGGTAAGATTCTATTGGCTAGCTATAGCCATAGCAATTCTATAGTATCTGGATGGAAAATTCTATTTTATTGACATCTTCGACTAATATCGTGGTGAGCTGGCATCCCTGCATAAATAAGGCGGGAGGATTCTACTGGTGAGCTATAGCCATTACAATGCTACAAAATCTGGCTGGAAAATGTAATTTTATTGACAGTTT
>NW_017073856.1:0-260 GCF_001483705.2 Eufriesea mexicana | reverse complement strand
TCAAAAAACATGGTACAAATAAACAGAAATTTGCACTGTCAATTATCCATTAAAAACTACACCCTCCACTACTATAGAATAATAAAATAGATCCCGAATTACGTGACAAACCAAAATTGTCAAACCGAAAGAGGAGCAAAATGAATAAAAATAACATTCCTAAACTCTGCCAAATGTTCACGAGTCCACAGAAAATGGTAGCAAATCCATGGACGCGTTCTCACAGCAAAAGCAAAATTCTTTACTGGTTCCCTTGTACC
>NW_017073855.1:0-260 GCF_001483705.2 Eufriesea mexicana | reverse complement strand
ATCGTGCCGAGACAACTATTGCTGGCCTCCCTAGAACCAAGCAGAACATCCTAGAGGAGAGAACGGCGCAGAAAACCATAGAATCGCACTGTGCAGCAGAAAAGTCAAAGATATCCAAACGGAAGACAAACTGACATAACCTAGCCTAAGGTAGCCAAACTCTAAGGAACATGTCGCGACTACTATTTGCGGCCTCACCAGCGTCTAGCAGATTAGATTAGAACGAAGTGTAGGGCAGGAATCCACTGAATAACAGCGTG
>NW_017073854.1:0-260 GCF_001483705.2 Eufriesea mexicana | reverse complement strand
ATCGTGGTGATGTAGCTTTCTTGCCTAAATACAGAGGAAAGATTCTATTGGCCAGCCATGGCCTATGCATTACTACAGAATCTGTCTGGAAAATTCAATTTTATTAACATTTTCTACTAATATCGTCGTGAGCTCACACCCTTGCATAAATAACGAGGAAAGATTCTATTAGCACGCTATACCCATTACAATGCTAAAGAATCTGCCTCGAAAATTCAATTTCATCGACATTTTCGACTAATATCGTGGTGAGGTGACTT
>NW_017073853.1:0-260 GCF_001483705.2 Eufriesea mexicana | reverse complement strand
TTGAACTATGATACACTTGGTTATGGTACGGTTGGCTAGTGTAGGACAGGGCAGCTTTGTCTCTTGTGCTATACACAGATGTTCGGTAGATTTCTGCAGTCTACAGTGCTATAGTATGTTCTGCTTGGCTCTGGGAAGAGCAGCAATAGGGGTATCGTCACGTTGAGTTAAGTTATGTTACGTGTGCCTAGGTTAGAAAGGGATAGCTTCGACTTTCGTGCTTTACACTGTTATTCCGTCGATTTCTGCGCTCTACTCCC
>NW_017073852.1:0-260 GCF_001483705.2 Eufriesea mexicana | reverse complement strand
AATAGAATCATTCCTCCTTAGTTATGTAAGAAAGTTAACTCACCAGGATATTAGTCGAAAATGAAAACAAAATTGTATTTTCCAGCCACGAACTAAATCATTGCAATGGCTATAGCACTCAAAAAGCATCTTTCCTCCTTACTTACGCAATGTAGCCTGCTCACCACGATATTAGTTGAAAATGTCAACAAAATTGAATTTTCCAGCCGCAAACTATATCATTGCATTGGCTATAGCACTCAAAAAGCATCTTTCCTCCT
>NW_017073851.1:0-260 GCF_001483705.2 Eufriesea mexicana | reverse complement strand
TCGTTCGAATGGCAGCGTATAGCAAAAAGTGAGAGGAATCCTAACCTAACCTGACCTAACGTAACCTGATTAATCTTGACCAATCTCAACCTAATGTGCCTAGCCGACAATTGCTGCCCCCCCCCCCGCCAAGCAGCGCATATTAGGTGAGAGCAGAGTACAGAGGTGCATAGAATGGCAGTGAGTGCCACGAGAACCAAAGATATCCTAATCTAACCCGAATAAACCCAACATAACCGAACGTAACCTAACTCTACCCA
>NW_017073850.1:0-260 GCF_001483705.2 Eufriesea mexicana | reverse complement strand
CAAAATTATCTCACCACGATAATAGATGAAAATGTCGATCAAATTGAATTTTCCAGTCAGATTATATAGCATTGCAATGGCAGAAGCATGCCAATAGTATCTTACCTCCGTATTTATGCAAGAAAACTAGCTCACCGCACTGTTAGTCGAAAATATCAACAGAATTGAATTTTCCAGGCAAACTCTATAGCATTGCTATTGCTGTAGCATGCCAACAGGACCTTTCCTCCTTATTTATGCAACAAAATTATCTCACCACG
>NW_017073849.1:0-260 GCF_001483705.2 Eufriesea mexicana | reverse complement strand
GACTATTGCTGACCTCCCCAGGCACAAGCAGAATAAGCTAGAGCGCGGTATATCACAGAAATCCGCGGCATTCCAGTGTAAAGCACAAGAGAAATGTAACCTAGCCTTGCCTGATCTAACCAAAACCATCCAAACGTAGCCTGACTCTGCGTAGGGTGCTGAGGCCAATATTGCGGCATTTCCCGGAGCCAAGCTGATCACATCAGACCTCAGTGGAGCGCAGGAGTTCGCCGAATTGCAGTGTGTAGCACCAAAGTCAT
>NW_017073848.1:0-260 GCF_001483705.2 Eufriesea mexicana | reverse complement strand
CCGCGCACGCGGCTTGGCTCGGTGGCCTCGGCGGACCCTGTCGCGGGCACTTCCCTAGGTGGGCCCATTGACGCTCCGGCGAAGGCGCCGGCCGCATGACAATGCTCGACCGCATACATCGCACAAAACAATTCCGAAATTACAAGAATTGAAATATGAAGTTTTCCAGCACCCAGCCTATTCACCGGATCTTTCGTCAACCGACTTTCAATTTTTTAAGCATTTACAACTGTTTTTACGGGCTAAACAGTATGAAAATG
>NW_017073847.1:0-260 GCF_001483705.2 Eufriesea mexicana | reverse complement strand
GCGCTATAGCATCCGTTCCTCGCGTGACCGAACGCAAGGCAACGGAAGCACTGGAGGCGCCGTGCCGCCAAGGCTATGACACGTGCCGAAGTCCACCCGACGCGGATCCGCCAGCAATCGACGTCCTTTCTCGGTGCCGCGAGGGAACACAAGGCCCATACAGAGCCCAGACCAGAAGCGGAAGGCCGTATCACTCCGGTTCTTATTTCCGCCTCGGTGCAATCACCGACCATGGCCAGGGCAGCGGCCACCTCGTGGGG
>NW_017073846.1:0-260 GCF_001483705.2 Eufriesea mexicana | reverse complement strand
ATAGTCTGCCATTAAGTAGACTACTGCGCCATAGAGCGCTCTAATATTTTGAGCTTGGCCCTGGGGAGGCCAGCAGAAGTGGTCTGGGCCCGTTAGGTTGAGTCAGGTTACGCTCGATTAGGTAGAGTTTGGCCAAGTTTTGTTAGGATAGCTTTAACTTTTGTGTTGTACACTGCTATTCGGAGGATTTCGGCGATCTACTATGCTTTAGTATGTCCTGCTTGGCTCTGGGGAGGGCAGAAATAGTGTCCTGTGTTCGC
>NW_017073845.1:0-260 GCF_001483705.2 Eufriesea mexicana | reverse complement strand
CCAGAGTCGAGCAGAACTTACTAGAGGGCAGTAGAGCGCAGAAATCCATAGATTCGCAGTGTACGGCACAAAGGCCGTAGGTCTATCCCAAAGTGACCTATTCTATCCTAACCGACCTTAGCGTACCTCAACATGACGTGCCGCGACCGCAGCTCCTGGCCTCCCACGCAACCAAGCAGAATGCAGTGGAGCGCAGGAGATTATAGAATCCCAAGTAATAGCAGTGTAAAGCACAAGAGTCAAAGTAGCCTATCTCTAAC
>NW_017073844.1:0-260 GCF_001483705.2 Eufriesea mexicana | reverse complement strand
CTAACTTTCTTGCATATACAAGGTGGAAAGATCCTTTTGGAGTGCTATTGAGATTGCAACGTCGTAGAATCCGGCTGAAAAATTCAATTTTATTGACATTTTTGGCTAATATCGTGGAAAGCTAACTTTCTTGCATATACAAGGTGGAAAGATACTTTCGGCGTGCTATAGCCGTTGCAATGCTGCAGAATCGTGCTGGAGAATTCAATTTTATTGACATTTTCGACTATTATCGTGGTGAGATATCTTTCCTTCCTAAA
>NW_017073843.1:0-260 GCF_001483705.2 Eufriesea mexicana | reverse complement strand
ATACGCTGCTATCCGTTGGATTTCTACTGCCTACGTTCCTCTACCTTACTCTGCTCGGCTTTGGGGAGGCCATTAATAGTGGTCTCGTCCCGTTATGTTCAGTATGCTACGTTTGGCTGCGTTACGTTAGATTGGGTTAGGTTTTGGTTTGACTTTCGCTGCATATACTGGTATTCGGTGCATTTCTACACTATACTGTGCCCAACTACTTCCTCGTTGGTCGTGGAGAGTCCAGCAATAGTGTCCGCGGTACGTTATGT
>NW_017073842.1:0-260 GCF_001483705.2 Eufriesea mexicana | reverse complement strand
TTGTTATGTTACGTTTGGACGGGGTAGGAGAGGATAGCATAGCCTTTTGTGCTGTATACTGCTCTTCTGTGGACTTCTGCGCTACACCTTGCTCTAAGATGCTCCGCTTGGCTATGGGTATGCCAGCATAGTGGCCGCTCCACGTTAGGTTTAGATAGGTTACGTTTCGGTATGTTACGGTTGGTTTGGTTAGGAGAGGGTACCTTTGACTTTTGTGCTATACACTGCTATTCGGTGGATTCCGGTGCTCCACTGTGATC
>NW_017073841.1:0-260 GCF_001483705.2 Eufriesea mexicana | reverse complement strand
AAGTACACTGTTACATTCCTCCATACCGTTTAAAAGTAAGGAAGTTTTCGATTTGAAATTTTGGAGAGCACAGTCGCGTTGCTTGCGATCCAAGTGACTAGAGCGTCGAGCGCAGCGCCGCCGGGCGGCGACGTGGAGTAACTAGCCGCGCCGTATAGGGTGTTTCACGCGCTAGTGGAGTCGCGGAGGACAGTCCACGGTCGTGACGCCGCGTTGGAGTCCGTTACCGAGCGAGTCACCCGGTACAAAGGCTTACCGCT
>NW_017073840.1:0-260 GCF_001483705.2 Eufriesea mexicana | reverse complement strand
ACCACTTTATCCTCCAAGATTGATGAAAACTATAATATTGAGCAATCCATTTTCTGATATTATACCAAGAATAATAGTACAGAAAAGTGAAAAAGTAAAGTACAATTCAAAGACTAAAACAGCTTCAGTAAAGTAAAAATCATATATGTTTGCAGAATTGAGCTCTGATAATATTGTTCTTTACAATGAAAAATTTGGTTACAGAGATTTCAATCTTTTATCATTTGGTGAAGAAGTAGAGGAAGATGAAGAAGAATCTG
>NW_017073839.1:0-260 GCF_001483705.2 Eufriesea mexicana | reverse complement strand
GACGAGACCACTACAGGTTTCATTCCCAGAGCCAGGCAGAATAAACTAGAGCACAGTAGATCACAGAAATCTACCGGAAAGCAGTGTACAGTACGAACATCGGAGCTACACTGACCAAACTTAGCCTAACCAACCCTAACGGAACGGAACCTAACTCAACTTGACGTGCCACCACCACTGTCACTCGCCTTCCAGAGTCGAGCAGAGAATGGTACCGAGCAATGTGGAGCGCAGAAATCCATCGAATAGCAGTGTATAGC
>NW_017073838.1:0-260 GCF_001483705.2 Eufriesea mexicana | reverse complement strand
AGTTAGCTCACCACGGTATTAGTCAAAAATGTCACTAAAATTGAATTTTCCAGCTAGATTCTACAGCATTGCAATGCCTAGAGCATACCAGCAGAATCTTTCCTCCTGATTTATGGAAGAAAGTTGGCTCACCACCGTATTAGTTGAAAATGTCAATAAAATTGATTTTTACATCCAGATTCTTTGGCACTGCAATAGCAATAGCACGCCAATAGAATCTTTCCGCCTTATTTACGCATGAAAGATAGCTAACCACGATA
>NW_017073837.1:0-260 GCF_001483705.2 Eufriesea mexicana | reverse complement strand
CTTCAGAGTTCTACTATCCGTTAATATGTATTGCTAGGCACTGGCGAGGCCAGCTGTCGTGGTTGAGGCCCGTTAGTCTGTGTTTCATTGCGTCTGTTAATGCTACGATTGGCTATGTTAGGAGGCGCTAGCTTTGACTTGACCGCTATACACCGCTACTCGATGGATTTTTGCGCTCTAAGATGATATAATATTTCCTGATTGGGCCTCGGAAGGCCTGAAATGGTGGCCTCGGCACGTTAGTTTGAATTAAGCTACGT
>NW_017073836.1:0-260 GCF_001483705.2 Eufriesea mexicana | reverse complement strand
TAGCAGAGCAGTGTTGAGCGCGGAAATCCACCGAATAGTAGTGTGTAGCACATAAGGCAAAGCAAACATATCCAAACAAAGCAAAACCGTACGCAACCAAGCGCATCAAAGCTCAAGCCAACGTGCCGTGACGTCTATTGCCCTGCCCAGAGCAAACCAGAACATGCTTGAGGAGAGTAGAGCGCATAAATCCTTATAATCGCAGTTTATAGCACAGAGGTCAAAGATACACCATCATAACCTATCCAAACCTAGCATAA
>NW_017073835.1:0-260 GCF_001483705.2 Eufriesea mexicana | reverse complement strand
ACGGGGAAGACTCATTCAAGAGACTCGTCTCTGCAAAGAATGTTTATGCAAAGGACACATGACGACACGCACTACAGATCGATCTCTTGACATATCTGTGACGGAAGACATCGCTCGCTCCTGCACTCCGATCAGACACATCCCAGCCAGGAAGAAAAACGAAGAAAGATTCATCACCTTCAACCTCAGGAACAGAAGAATTGATGACAATCGCAAAAATCAAGGTATTCGTCAAGGACGGGACCTACACGCTATACCGA
>NW_017073834.1:0-260 GCF_001483705.2 Eufriesea mexicana | reverse complement strand
TTCAATTTTAATGACAATTTCGACTAATATCTTGTTGAGGAAAGTTTTCTGCAGAAACAAGGGTGGAAGATTCATTTGGATTGCTGAAGACATTGCATTGCATTAGATACTTCCCGGAAAACTCAAGCCTATTGACATTTCCGTCTAATATTGCGGTGAGCAAACCTTTCTGCGTAAATATGGTGGAAATATACTAATGGTTTGCTATAGCCACTGCATTGCAATAGAGTCTGCCTGAAAAGTGCAATTCTATTGACATT
>NW_017073833.1:0-260 GCF_001483705.2 Eufriesea mexicana | reverse complement strand
CTGGATAGTTCAATTTTATTGACATTTTCAACTAATATCGTGGTGAGCTAACTTTCTTACATAGACAAGGAGGAAAGATTATATTGGCAAGCTATAACCATTGCAATACTATAGAATCTGATCGGAAAATTCATTTTTATTGACATTTTCGAATAATATTTTGGTGTGCTACCTTCCTTGCATAAATAAGGAGGGAGGATACTTTTGGCGTGCTATAGCCATTGCAATGATATAGAATCTGGCTGGAAAGTTCAATAATA
>NW_017073832.1:0-260 GCF_001483705.2 Eufriesea mexicana | reverse complement strand
ATGGACGTACGTACGTATGGATGTATGGACGGATGGTTGGGTGGATGGATGGATGGTGCGATGAATGAACAGATGGATTGTTGTACGGGTGGATGGATTTATGGATGGATGGATGTAATGACGGATTGATGTACGTGTAGGTGGATGGCTTTATGGATGCGTGGATGTGCTGGTGGATGGATGGATGGATGGATGTGTGGATGGATGGATGGGTGGATGTATGGATGTATGTATGAATGAATGTATGGATGGATGGATGT
>NW_017073831.1:0-260 GCF_001483705.2 Eufriesea mexicana | reverse complement strand
TGAGGATATTATTGAAAAGTTTGGAAATTCTGTATATGGGAAACGGAAAATTATATGGGAATCCCCTTCGAGTATCAATTCATCTATTAGCAAGAGTGAAAATAATACCGCCACAATACTAATATATATAAAAAAAAAAATGCGAGTACTATTCCGATTTAGTAATTCTAAGTAATTTCATAGCAATGCTCCACTTATTACAGTATGATATATTACACACGCACGTATAATACTATAGGGGGCCTTCCTGTTCCAAGGTA
>NW_017073830.1:0-260 GCF_001483705.2 Eufriesea mexicana | reverse complement strand
GTGCTGTGCACTGCTACTCGGTGGATATCTGCGCTCTATTGCGCTCTAATATGATCAGCTTGGATTTGGAAGGGCCAGCGGTGGTGGTATCGGCAAGTTATATTTAGTTAGGCTACGTTCGTTTGGGTTAGGTTAGGTAAGGTTTGGTTACGATATCTTTGACCATTGTGCTTTGCAATGCAATGCGTTGGATTTCCGCGCACTACTGTGCTCCAGTACATTCTGGCATGCTCTGTGGATGTCAAAAATAGTGGTCTGAG
>NW_017073829.1:0-260 GCF_001483705.2 Eufriesea mexicana | reverse complement strand
AATATAATTAATTTATCACAATAACATGCTCACACGTTTTCTCACTATTAAAACTCAATTGCAACTGACCTATGCCAAATCAGATATTGTCATCCCATGCATACTTGTTCCACTCATTCCAATACATATAAATTTAAAAATCTATGTAACCACTAGTACAATTGTTATCCTTTTATCCTTTTAAATGTAATTTTTCAAATTTATTTCCAATAAAAAAATTCTCAACCTCGTCCTTGGTAACAAGATTGTAATTTAATATA
>NW_017073828.1:0-260 GCF_001483705.2 Eufriesea mexicana | reverse complement strand
ATGGTTCGATGGAAGTATGGATGGGTGGATGTATGGATGGGTGGATGTATGAATGGATTGAGGTATGGATGGACGTATGTACGGATGTATGGATGCATGGATGTATATATGTAAGGATGTATGGATATATGTATGTATGGGTGTATGGATGGATGGATGTATGGATGGAAGTATGTATGGATGTGAGTGCGGATGTATGTATGGATGTATCCATGGATGTATGTATGGATAGATGGGTTTATGGGTGGATGGATTTATGG
>NW_017073827.1:0-260 GCF_001483705.2 Eufriesea mexicana | reverse complement strand
AGCGACTGTCAATCCTATGACAGCCTGTTCCCACGCGTCGCGATTTTGTCGAAGTTATTTCCTTCTAATATGAACACGCGGGGTGCTCTAGACGTTTTACGATCTAGAGCTGTTATTGTTGTTCGGTAGCCGAATGTAAATCTGTTTCCACCTCACTCCTTCCTCGGAGTCGCGATTCTAACTGACGGTTTTACTGCTTGAAAGTTGTGTTTCGACTGACTGATCCTTTTGCCTTAGTCAGTTCCTCGCCTTGGCATGTC
>NW_017073826.1:0-260 GCF_001483705.2 Eufriesea mexicana | reverse complement strand
TAGCAATAACAGTGTACAGCTCAAAAGTCAAAGATACCATAGCGTAACCTAAGCAAACATAACGAAACCAAACGCAACATAACTCAACCGCTCGTGCGTACATTTCTGTTACTGAGTGTGCAGCAAAAAGGTCGAAGCCATCATTTTTTTCATGTGGGGGATATCTTCCATATATAACCGGTCCCCTGTGGGAGGGCGCTGTGCTTTGTGAGACTTTTAACGACAAAAACCGTCACGATAGCCAGCTCTTCACATTTCGG
>NW_017073825.1:0-260 GCF_001483705.2 Eufriesea mexicana | reverse complement strand
AACAGATTATGGGTTTTGAATAGACCTATTCTCTGGCAATTGGTTGGCTGTACTTGCCATTGGGTTGAAGGTGTTAGGCGATCTATTCACCAAGCTATAACAGGTTTTAGATTTTGAATAGGATTATTCTCTGGCAGGTAGATGGCTGTGTTTGCCATCGGATTGAAGGCGATAGGCGATATATTCACCAAGCTATTACAGGTTATAGATTTTGAATAGACCTATTCTCTGGCAAGTGGATGAATTACTTGCCATTGGAT
>NW_017073824.1:0-260 GCF_001483705.2 Eufriesea mexicana | reverse complement strand
ATATGCAAAAAAGTAAGGTCACCACGATATTAGTCGAAAATGTCAATAAAATTGAATTTTCCAACCTGATTCTACAGGATTGCAGTGACTATAGTACGCCAGAAGGACTTTTCCTCCTTTTATATGCAAGAAAGTTGGGCCACCACAATAGTAGTCGATAGTGTCAATAAAATTGAATTTTCCAGCCTGATTCTATTGCATTACCATGGCTATAGCAAGCCAATAGTTTGTTTCACACTTATTGACGCAAGAAACTTAGT
>NW_017073823.1:0-260 GCF_001483705.2 Eufriesea mexicana | reverse complement strand
GAATCTGCCTAGAAAATTGATTTTATTCGCATTCTCGGCTAGTATCGTTGTGAGCTAACTTTCTTGCGTAAATATGGAGGATAGATTCTATTGGCGTCCTGTAGGCATCGCAATGCTATAGAATCAGGCTGGATAATACAATTTCTTTGTCATTTCGTCTAATATCGTGAGGAGCTAACTATCTTGCACAATTAAGACATTAAGACTCTAATGGCGTGCTGTATCCATTGGAATGATATAGAATCTGTCCGGAAAATAAT
>NW_017073822.1:0-260 GCF_001483705.2 Eufriesea mexicana | reverse complement strand
GATGTGTGCATAGATTTCTGTGTGGATGTATGCATGTATGGATGTATGTATGTATGGATGTATGTCAGTATGGATGTATGGATGGCTGGATGTATCAGTGGATGCATGTATAGTTCGATGTATGCATGGATGTACGTATGAATGTATGTATGGATATATGTATGGATGCATGGATGTATGCATGGACGGATTTATGTATGTGTGGCTGTATTAACGTATGGATGGGTGGATGTATGGATGGATAGACGTATGGATCTTTG
>NW_017073821.1:0-260 GCF_001483705.2 Eufriesea mexicana | reverse complement strand
TGTATGGACGGATGGCTGTATAGATGGGTGTAAATGTGGATTGCTTGAGGTACGGATGGATGATTATACGGATGTGTGGATGTATGTTTTAATATATGTATGGATGTATGGATGGAAGGATGTATCGAAGGATAGAAGTACGAATGGATGGTTTTATGGATATATGGTTGGTGGATGTATGGATGTATGGATGGATGGATGTATGGATGTGTGGATGTGCATATGTACGGATGTATGGATGGTTGTTTGGATGTATGGAT
>NW_017073820.1:0-260 GCF_001483705.2 Eufriesea mexicana | reverse complement strand
CTTGCAGTTTTTTAAAGTGATTTATGTGGAGCTGAAAGCGGATAATATCTATTATTACTATTTTTCTTTAATATATCTGATGATTTGAAGAATATACGTTTTAAAATAGGTTAGACAGTTTTGGATAGTTTCTTCTTGGAAATAAGCGGTTTATGATATACTGAAATTATGATTAGACGTAATAAAATACTTTTAGCAAAAGCTAGACGATTCGTTGGTCGATTTGAAAAGCGACTTTACGTGAGGTTTTGCTGCAGTTC
>NW_017073819.1:0-260 GCF_001483705.2 Eufriesea mexicana | reverse complement strand
CTATTTCTGGCCTCTCCAGTGCCAAGCAGAGCATACTAGAGCTCCGTAGAGAGCAGAGATCCAGCGAACAGCAGTGTATAACACAAAAGTCAAAACCATCATTGCCAAACCTGACCCAACGTAGCCAAACCAACCGTAGCCTAACTCATCCGTAACCTAACTCAATATGTCGCGCCACGACCACAATTGCAAGCCACCTCTGGGCCAAGCGGAGTATAATAGGGCAATGTATAGCGCAGAAACCCTCCGAATAGCAGTGT
>NW_017073818.1:0-260 GCF_001483705.2 Eufriesea mexicana | reverse complement strand
CAGTCTGATGTTAGGTGCATTTCTGCGCCCTACAGCGCTACTATATTTTCAGCTTGGCTCTGAGAAGGCCAGCAATACTGGCCGCGGCCCGTTATGTTGAGCCATGTTGCGTTCGGTTGTCGGGTTAGGTTAAGTTTGTTTAGGGTAACTTTAACATTTGTCCTTTACACTGCCATTGGGTAGATTTCTGCGCTCTACTGTACCCTGGTACGCACTGCTTTGCTCTGGTAGTCCAGCAATAGCGATCTCGGCACGCTAGG
>NW_017073817.1:0-260 GCF_001483705.2 Eufriesea mexicana | reverse complement strand
TTGCTAGCCGGACCCAAACCAAACTAATGTAACATAACCATGCGTATCCCAACCCAACCTAACATGCCACGAACACAATTGCTGGCATCCGCAGAGTCGAGCAGAGTATAGTACAGCAATGTGGAGCGCAGGAATCCACCGAATTGAGGGGTATATTAGGAGAGTCGAAAGTATTCTAACCTAACCTGACCTAACTCAACTCAACCAAACGTGGCATACTCCAAAGTAACGTGCCGATACCGATATTGCTCGCCTTCTCA
>NW_017073816.1:0-260 GCF_001483705.2 Eufriesea mexicana | reverse complement strand
CCCTGGATGCATACAGCCATACATGATCCCATACGTACATCCATACATACATCCATACACACAACCACCCAAACATCCATCCTCCCATACATCCAAACATACATACGTACATACATCCATACATCCGTACATCAGTACATCCATACATCCATCCATCCATACAACCATCCACCTATATATCCATACATACATACATCCATACATCCATAAATCCATCCACGTATCCATCCATCCATATATCCAACCACGCATCGTTCCAT
>NW_017073815.1:0-260 GCF_001483705.2 Eufriesea mexicana | reverse complement strand
CACTGTTTTCTTTGACAATGACTAGGTTACCTCTAGGCTATCCCTATGCTGCCTCTGCGCTTAATATCGCCGAATAGCAACGAATAGCACAGATTAGCACTGCTTTGGGCAGATCTGCACAGAATAGCACCGCCACTGCAACAGGACACAGCAGTGCGCAGGAAAGCGCAGCATATCATAGCAGAGCACAGTGTATTTCTGAATATCAGATTAGCTGCTTTCAGACTACCTCTAGGACCACTAAGTCCTAATAGTCAAGA
>NW_017073814.1:0-260 GCF_001483705.2 Eufriesea mexicana | reverse complement strand
AGTTCAGATCATGTCTGGTCAGGTCAGGTCAGTTCAGGCCAGCTCACTTCACATCACGTCATGCCATGTCAGATCAGGTCATGTCAGGTCAGGCCAGGCAAGGTCGGGTCCGGTGAGGTCAGTTCAGGTCAGTTCTGGTTAGGACAGGTCAGGCAATGTCAGGTCAGGTCAGGTCAGGTCAGATCAGTCCGGTCTGGTCAGGTCAGGTAAGGTCAGGTCAGGTCAGGTAAGTTTAGTTCAGCTCAGTTCAGGTCAGGTCA
>NW_017073813.1:0-260 GCF_001483705.2 Eufriesea mexicana | reverse complement strand
TTCTCTTGCATAATATTTTTATTATTAAGTAGTAAATATGTACTGGCATAAGAAAGGGTAAAAGATAAATATTTTTATTCAGAAATTTTATTTACAATGTTTTCATAGGCTAAAAATTAATACAAAATAATAAATAGATTGAAAAAAAAGTACCAACCATGAACCGGAATCGAACTCCGGTCCACGAGCATAGAAATTCTCGACTGTCGCCGTTAAGCTACAACTGCAATTGAAAATTGTTGAAAATAAAATTATAATTA
>NW_017073812.1:0-260 GCF_001483705.2 Eufriesea mexicana | reverse complement strand
CGCCTTCAATCCGATGGCAAGTACAGGCATTTACATGCCAGAGATTAGGCCTATTCAAAATCACTAATCTGGTATAGCTTGGTGAATCGGTCGCCTAACGCCTTCAACCATTGGCAAGTACTGGCATCTACTTGCCTGGGAATAGGTCAATTCAAAATCAATAATCTGTTATTAAATTTCTTAATAGGTCGCATGAAGTCTGCAACCAATGGCAGGGACACACACCTACTTGCCAGATAATAGGCCTATTCAAAACCTAT
>NW_017073811.1:0-260 GCF_001483705.2 Eufriesea mexicana | reverse complement strand
GAGGTATGGTTCGACGGATGTACTAATGAATGTATGTACGGATGTATGGATGTATGGATGGATTGAGGTATGGTTGGATGGATGTATGTATGGATGGATGTATCGATGCATGAATGGATGGATGTATGGATGGATGGACGTATGGACGGATGGAAATATGGGTGTATGGATGTATGAATATATGGATGTATGGATGGATGGATGTGTGGATGTATGAATGTATGGATGGATGGATGTATGGAAAGATGGATGTATGGATG
>NW_017073810.1:0-260 GCF_001483705.2 Eufriesea mexicana | reverse complement strand
TGGTGAGCTAACTTCCTTGCGTAAGTAAGGAGGAAAGATGCTTTTTGAGTTCTGTAGCCATTGAAATGATGTAGAATGTGGCTGGAAAATACAATTTTGTTGACATTTACGACTAATATCGTGGTGTGCAAACTTCCTTGCGTAAGTAAGGTGGAAATATGCGTTTTGAGTGCTATAGCCATCGCAATGATATAGATTGTGGCTGGAAAATCCAATTTTACTGACATTTTCGGCTAATATCGCTGTGAGCTAACTTTCTT
>NW_017073809.1:0-260 GCF_001483705.2 Eufriesea mexicana | reverse complement strand
CTATAGTAGGCCAGTGGAATTCTTCCCACTTTCGTATACAAGGGAGTTAGCTCACCACGATATAAGTCGAAATTGTCAACAAAATTGAATTTGCCAGGCAGATGCGATAGCATTGCAAAGGCTATAGCACGCCAATAGATTTTTTCCTCCTTATTTATGCGAGAAGATTAGGTCACAACGATATCAGTCGAAAGTGCAAATAAAATTGAATTTTCCAGCCAGATTATATAGCATTGCAACGGCTATAGTAGGCCAATAGA
>NW_017073808.1:0-260 GCF_001483705.2 Eufriesea mexicana | reverse complement strand
TAAAGATGGATGGCTTTATGGATGTATGGATGTATTGTTGTATGGTTGTATGTATGTATGGATCTACGAATGTATGGATGTACGGATGAATGGATGTACGGACGTATATATGTTCGGATGTATGGATGTATGAATGTATGGGTGTACGGATGGATGGATGTATGGATGTAAGAAAGTATGGATGTACGGGTGAATGTATGTACGGATGTATGGATGTTTGGATGTACATATTTATGGATGTATGGATGGATGGATGAATG
>NW_017073807.1:0-260 GCF_001483705.2 Eufriesea mexicana | reverse complement strand
CCAACCTATCCTAGCTAAACGTAGTCTAACTCAGCATAACGTGCCGCGACCGCTATTGGTGGCTTACGTACAGCCAGGCAAAGCGTATTAAATCACATTAAAGCGCAGAAATACACGGAACAGCAGTGTATAGCACAAAGGAGCGAGTAGCATATCCAAACCTAGCCAAACGTAACACACAAACACGTAGCATAACCCAACCTAACACGCCGGGACCGCTACTGCTGGCCTCCACAGAGACACTCAGAATTTACCAGAGC
>NW_017073806.1:0-260 GCF_001483705.2 Eufriesea mexicana | reverse complement strand
GCTATAGCCATAGCAATTCTATAGTATCTGGATGGAAAATTCTATTATATTGACATTTTCGACAAATATCGTGACGAGCTAGCTTTCTTTCATAAATAATGAGGAAGGTATCTATTGGCGTGCTATAGCCATTGCAATACTATCGAATCTGCCTCGAAAATTCAATTATATTTACATTTTCCACAAATATCCTGGACTGGTATCTTTCTTGCACAAATAAGGAGGAAAGGTTCTATTGGCGCGCTATAGCCATTGCAATG
>NW_017073805.1:0-260 GCF_001483705.2 Eufriesea mexicana | reverse complement strand
TAGACACGACGCGTCGTCGTCGGCTCGACAATGCCTCTCCTTGGGGCCCTACGCACGCGGACACGTACTCCAACCGGGACTAGACTTGGGCACGGATCCACGGACGAATTTCTTCCGCGCTAGACGGAAATCGTGCATCGGTAGGGCTAGCTATAGGCGAACAGGTGTCGAGAGTCTAGGTTCCAGGGAGCGCGGGATGTGAATTCGTCGCGCGTCACGGTCGCCAAGAGCACGGACTTGAACCTGGGTCCACCGGGTTC
>NW_017073804.1:0-260 GCF_001483705.2 Eufriesea mexicana | reverse complement strand
TGGGTATATTCAAAACCTATAACCTGTCATAGCTTGGTGATTAGATCGCCTATCGCCTGCAATTCAATGGCAAGTGCAGCCATCTACTTGCAAGAGAATACGTGCATTCAACGTCTGTAATTCGTTATAGCTTGGTGAATAGGTCGCCTAACGCCTTCAAACAATGGCAAATACACCCATCTACTTGCCAGAGAATTTTTCTGTTCTAAATCTATAATCTGCTATAGCTTGGTAAATAGATCGCCTACCGCCTTCAATCC
>NW_017073803.1:0-260 GCF_001483705.2 Eufriesea mexicana | reverse complement strand
TAAATAAGGAGGAAGGATTCCATTGGCATGCTATAGCCATTGCAGTGCAATAGAATCTGACTGAAAAATCCAATGTTATTGACATTTTCTACTAATATCGTGATGAGATAATTTTCATGCATATACAAGGTGGAAAGATTCTATTCGCATGCTATAGCCAATGCAATGCTGTAGAATCTGACTGGAGAATTCAATTAGATTGACATTTTCGATTATTATCGTGGTGTGTTAATTTTGCTGCATAAATAAGGAGAAAAGAT
>NW_017073802.1:0-260 GCF_001483705.2 Eufriesea mexicana | reverse complement strand
CTACTGCCTTTTACACGATTTTTGAAGCCTGCGCTGAGTTTGTTAAGTTGCTCTAAGCTACCTGTGCCAATGTTTCTCCTAATTAGGCCTGTTTGATTGGCAACCATGGTTTTAAGCAGATTTTCTACCTCGTAAAACTTGCCAATATTTGCATTGACTATTTACAATTCATTCGCATCCAGTGATGCGAATAAACACTTGAATGCTGGCCTTATCGCATCATTAAGCCTCTTTTTACTCTATTGTATGCGACAAGTCTT
>NW_017073801.1:0-260 GCF_001483705.2 Eufriesea mexicana | reverse complement strand
CATAGGTAGCTTTGACGCTTCTGATATACACTGCGATTCTATGGACTACTGCGTTCTACTCTCAACTAATGTGCTCTGCTTGTCTCTGGGGTGGCCAGAAGCACTGATCCCGGTATGTTAGTTTGAGATACGATACGTTTTGTTATGTTACGATACGTTACGTTAGTAGTGGATAGCCATGTCTTGAGTATTATAGGCTTCTATTAGATTGATTCCTGCGTCCTACAGTGCTCTAATATTTTAATCTTTGCTCTGGGAAG
>NW_017073800.1:0-260 GCF_001483705.2 Eufriesea mexicana | reverse complement strand
TAGAAGCTGGATGGAAAATTCAATTTTATTGACATTATCGACTACTATGGTGGTGACATGGCTGTCTTGCATATAGAAGGAGGAAAGGTTCACCTGGCGTACCATAGCCACTGCAATCGTTTACAACCTGGCTGGAAAATTCAATTTTTATGACATTTTCTGCTGGTATCGTGGTTAACTAACTTTCTTGCATATAGAAGGAGGAAAGATTGTACCGGCGTACTATAGTCATTGCAATCCTATAGAATCTGGCTAGAAAA
>NW_017073799.1:0-260 GCF_001483705.2 Eufriesea mexicana | reverse complement strand
ACAGGTTATAGATTTTGAATTGTCCTATTCTCTGGCAAGTAGATGACTGTACTTGCCATTGGAGTGAAGGCGGTTGGCGATCTATTCTCCAAGCTGTAACAGATTATAGACGTTGAATAGGCCTCTACTCTGGCAAGTAGATGGCTGTTCTTGCCATTGGATTGGACGCGTTAGACGATCTATTCACCAAGGTATACAACGTGATAGACTTTGAATAGACCTATTCCCTGGCAACCAGGTGGCTGTACTTGCCACAGGAT
>NW_017073798.1:0-260 GCF_001483705.2 Eufriesea mexicana | reverse complement strand
TGGTCAGGCCAGGCCAGACCATGTCTGGTCAGGTCAGGTCAGTCCAGGCCAGTTCACTTCACACCACGTCTTGTCATGTCAGATCAGGTAAGGTCAGGTCGGGTAATGTCAGCTCAGGTCAGTTCGGGTCTGGTCTGGTCAGGCCAGGTTAGGTCAGGTTAGATCCGTCCGGTCAGGTCAGGTCAGGTCACGTCCCTTCAGGTCTCCTGTGGACATGTCAGGTCAGTGCAGTTCAGGTCAGGAGAGAACAGGTCAGGTCT
>NW_017073797.1:0-260 GCF_001483705.2 Eufriesea mexicana | reverse complement strand
TGCTATGGCTATAGTAAACCAATAGTATCCTTCTTCCTTATTTATGCCAAAAAGGTTGCGCACCACCATATTAGTCGATAATGAGCTTCGGGTCCGATTCTAATGCAATACAATGGCTGCAGAGAACCAATGGAATCTTTCCTCCGTACTTATTCAGACAAGTTAGCTCACGGCGATAATATTCGGGAATGCCAATGGAACTGAACTTTTCAGTCAGATTCTGAAGCAATGAAATGGCTGTAGCAAACCAATAGGATCTT
>NW_017073796.1:0-260 GCF_001483705.2 Eufriesea mexicana | reverse complement strand
ATATACGTCCATACATCCATACATACATACAACCATACATCCATACACACATACATCCATACATTCGTCCAACCATCCATCCATACATAGAAACATCCATACATCCATAAATATATACTTCCATACATCCACACATCCGTATCGTCCATACATTCGTACATCCAAACATACATGCATCCATCCATCCAAACATCCACCCATCCAAACATCCACCCATCCATACATCCATCGATCCATACATCCATACAACAGTCCATCCA
>NW_017073795.1:0-260 GCF_001483705.2 Eufriesea mexicana | reverse complement strand
AATTATTTTTCTACTTTTTATTATCCAATGATACATTTCCCAGAAACTTTACTTCTCTATTGCATAGTACGTCATAAAATGATAGCACGACTTATGATTTTCAATGTTCCATCAAGAACTGCAAATTGATATATCTTTGCGAAAGAAAGGTCATATAACCATAAATCAAATTTGATTTTACAGGAAAGATATTATACAACATAATTCATAAAAGTATTTAAAAAGAATTACCATCTTTGAAATGTATTCGTAAATACCAG
>NW_017073794.1:0-260 GCF_001483705.2 Eufriesea mexicana | reverse complement strand
ATGGATGGATGAGTGCATGGATGGATTGATTTGTGGATGTATGGATGAATGGATTGATGGGTGCATGGATGTATGGATGTATGGATGGATGGATGTAAGGGTGGATGGATGTATGGATGGATGGATGTATGGATGGATGAATGTATGGTTGGATGGATGTATTAATGAATGGACGTTTCTATGTATGGATGTATGAATGTATGGCCGTATTTGCGTTGCGGATGTACGCATGTATGTATGCATGGATGTATGTATGTAAG
>NW_017073793.1:0-260 GCF_001483705.2 Eufriesea mexicana | reverse complement strand
ATTCTCTGGCAAGTGGATGGCTGTAGTTGCCATTGGTTGAAGACGTTAGGCGACTTATCCTCCCAGCTATAACGGATTATAAATTTTGAGTAAACCAATTCTCTGGCAAGAAGATGGCTGTACTTGCCAATGTATTGAAGGCGACAGGCGATCTATTCACCAAGCTATAACAGATTTTATATTTTGAATTGAACTATTCTCTGGCAAGTAGGTGGCTGAACTTGCCATTGGATTGAAGGCGTTAGGCGATGTATTCACCA
>NW_017073792.1:0-260 GCF_001483705.2 Eufriesea mexicana | reverse complement strand
TGACCTGATCTGAACTGACCTGACTTTTCCAGAGGAGACCGGACCTGACCTGACGTGACCTGAACTGACCAGACTGATCCGACCTGACCTGTCCTGACCTTACCAGACCTGACCTGACATGACATGATCTGTCCTTAACTGACATTACCTGACCTGAGCTGTCATGACCTGCCCTGACCTGTCCCGACCTGCACTGGCCTGACGTGACCTGACATGACCTGATCTAACTTTACCTGACCTTGCCTGACCTGGCCTGACCA
>NW_017073791.1:0-260 GCF_001483705.2 Eufriesea mexicana | reverse complement strand
TTTAAAATAGAATATTATATTATTTTATTAATATTTATTTATTGTATACTACTATATATTAATATTTATTTATTGTATATTAATGAATAATTAGACTCATTAATAGAAATATTTCTATGGTGGTATACGTATAGGTTATTCAAAGTTATTTGTACCAGTGTTTTCTCCGTAAAAAACCAAAAAGATATAATTTATTTTACTGACAATATAACAACGAATTGTTTAAACTCAATTTTTTATGTTTATAGCATCTTTCGAGA
>NW_017073790.1:0-260 GCF_001483705.2 Eufriesea mexicana | reverse complement strand
TAACAGTGGTCCCGGCACGTTAGTTTGTGCTATGTTAGGTTCAGTCATGTTACGATTGGTTATTTTAGGAGGGGATAGTTTTGTCTTTAGTGCTGTAGTTTACTATTATTTGGTTGCATGCGTCCTGAAGTCCTATATTGTTTTCAGCTTGGCTCTGGTAATAAGAGCAATAACGATGTCGGCACGTTATGTTGAGACATGTTACGTTCGCTTAGGATGGTTTAGGATAAGTTTGGTCAGAGTAGCTTTAACTTTTGCGC
>NW_017073789.1:0-260 GCF_001483705.2 Eufriesea mexicana | reverse complement strand
ATGGATGGATTGAGGTATGCATCGTCGTATGTACGTATGTGTGGAAGTATGTATGTACATATGAATGTATGCATGGGTGTGATCGGTGTATCGATGGATGGAAGTACGGATGGTAGGATTTATGGATGCGTGGATGTGTGGATGTATGTATGTATGGATTGATGGATGTATGCCTGTGTGTATGTATGAGTGTTTGTGTGTATGGATGTATGGATGTATGGATGGATGGACGTATGGGCGGATGGCTTTATGGATGGATG
>NW_017073788.1:0-260 GCF_001483705.2 Eufriesea mexicana | reverse complement strand
AACTCATACAAACAAGCCCAGGTCACAATTGCTGGCCTTCCCAGAGCCAAGCAGAGTATTCTGCAGCGCAGCAGAGCGCAGGAAGCCACCAGGTAACAACGTAATGGCCAAGAGTCAGATGCATCCTAACCTTACCTAATCGCAAGGTAGGGTATCTATACCTAGCGAGCCGAGACCCCTCTTTCTGGCCTCCCCAAAGCCAAGCAGACAATATAAGAGGAGAGTAGAGCGCAGGAGTACATAGAATCGCAGAGCATAGG
>NW_017073787.1:0-260 GCF_001483705.2 Eufriesea mexicana | reverse complement strand
CGTGGTCTCGGCTCGGTAGTTTTAGTTATGTTTCGCTTGTTTGGGATAGGTTATGTCAAGCTCGGTCAAGTTATCTGTGACTCTAGTGCCGTACACTGCTTACCGGGGGATTTCTGCACTCGACCCCGCTCTACTATATTCTGCTTGGCCCTGGGGAGGCCAGCAGCTGCCGCGGCACGCTATGCTGTGTTAGGCTACGTTTTATCAGTTTATGTTATGTTTTGTTTGGCAAGGATGGCTTCGACTTTCGTGCAATGTAC
>NW_017073786.1:0-260 GCF_001483705.2 Eufriesea mexicana | reverse complement strand
TACCAAACATACTTTCGCCTTTATTCCACATTCGTGGAAGGGTATATCTTAGCAGCCCCTCGCTTGCTCTCACTCTCGCCGCTGTTTTCAAAGTTTACTACCTTGTCTCGTTTATACGCGAACCTCAAACGAAGATTGTTGCCAGTTGGCCCACAGTTTGTCTGGAAACTGCCGAAAATTTGAATGTAGGTTGCGTCTTACCTAATATCTGTTGTATAACTTGCCTGGGAATACGAGAAGGGAAGCTGTGAGCGCTGCAG
>NW_017073785.1:0-260 GCF_001483705.2 Eufriesea mexicana | reverse complement strand
ATAACCTGCAATAGATTGATGAATAGATCATCTAACGTTCTCAATCCAAAGGTTAATATATCCCTCTACTTACCATAGAATAAGTCTCTTAAAAATTCATAACCTGTTGTAACTCGATGAATAAATCATCTGACGTTCTCAATTCAATGGTAGGTACAGCCACCTACTTACAATACAATAAGTCTATTCAAAATGTGTAACCTGCTATAGTTTGATGAATAGATCACCAAACGTTCTCAATCCAATGGTAAGTATAGCCA
>NW_017073784.1:0-260 GCF_001483705.2 Eufriesea mexicana | reverse complement strand
CAGTGTAATGCACAAAGACCCAAAATACCGTAGCCTAACCTGACCTAACCAAACCCAACCAGATGTAGCATAATTCAATGAGCCGGAGCCACTATTACTGGCATCCCCAGAGTAGAGCAGTGGACAATAGAGCAACGTAGAGCATAGGAATCCAGCGAATCGCAGTGTACACCACTAAAGTCTAATCTACCCTGTCGTAACATATCCAAACGTAATAAAACTAAACGTAGCCTAACTTAAACTAACGTGCCGAGAACGCT
>NW_017073783.1:0-260 GCF_001483705.2 Eufriesea mexicana | reverse complement strand
AACCCGCTGGATAATAGCGCATAGCACGAAAGTCGATGTCATCCTAACCAAACTTAGTCTAACATAACCTAATCGAGCGTAGCCTAATAAAACGTATCGTGCAGCCACCACTATTGCTGGCCTCCACAGGACCAACCATGGTATAGCAGATAACAGTCGAGCGCAGGAATACTCCGAATAGGAGCGTACAGCACGAGAGTCAAAAATAACCAGACCGTCCTTGACAAAACCTAACCTAACCAAACGAAACATAAACCATC
>NW_017073782.1:0-260 GCF_001483705.2 Eufriesea mexicana | reverse complement strand
AAAAGTCAAAGCTACCCAAGCCTAACCCAAACCAACGGTACATAACCGAACATAGCATGACCCGAACTAGCGTGCCGCTACCGCCGTTGTTGCCCTCCCCAGAGCCAAGCAGGTCATACTCAAGCACAGTAGAACGCAGAAATCGAACGAATAGCAGTGTACAACACAAAAGTTAAAGCTATCGTGACCAAACTTAGCCTGACCCAACCTAACCGACCGTAACGTGACTCACCATAACGTGCCGGGACCGCTATTGCTGA
>NW_017073781.1:0-260 GCF_001483705.2 Eufriesea mexicana | reverse complement strand
CGGCTATGATACGATTGGTTCGGTTTGGAAAGGATACATTTACTTTTTGTGCCATACACTGCTCTTGGGTGGATTTCTGCGTTCTACTGTGCACAAATATGTAGTGTTTGTTGTCGGGGAGGCCAGAAATAATGGCCGAGGCACGGTTATTTCAGCTATACTACGTTAGGCATGGTTAGGTTAGTATAAGTTTGATGAGGGTGGCTTTGACTTTTGTGCTTTGTACTGCTATCCGGTGGATTTCTGTGCTTTGCATCGCG
>NW_017073780.1:0-260 GCF_001483705.2 Eufriesea mexicana | reverse complement strand
GGTTATGATAGGAAGGTTTGGTTTGGAATTCTTTGACTTTTGTGCTATACACTGATATTCGGTGGATTTCTGCGCCCTACGATGCTCTACCATACACAGCTCGACTCTGGTTTCGAGCATTAATGGTCGCGGAACGTAAGGTTGATCTTTGTTATGTTTGGTTACGTTAGGTTAGGTTATGATTGGTTGGGATAGCATTGGCTTTCGTGATATGAACCGTTGTTCGGTGGATTCCTGTGATCTGCTGTGCGCTACTGCAT
>NW_017073779.1:0-260 GCF_001483705.2 Eufriesea mexicana | reverse complement strand
CTCACCGCGATATTAGTCGAAAATGTCAACGAAATTAAATTTTCCAGTCAGATTCTATAGCATGGCAATGGCTATAGCATGCCAATAGTATCCTTCCTCCTCATTTATGCAACAAAATTAGCTCACCTCGATATAACTCGAAAATGTCAACGAAATTAAATTTTCCAGTCTGATTCTATAGCATTGCAATAGCTATAGCATGCCAATAGAAACTTCCCCCATTATTTATGCAACAAAACTAGCTCACCACGATATTAGTC
>NW_017073778.1:0-260 GCF_001483705.2 Eufriesea mexicana | reverse complement strand
CTAGAGTAGGAAGGCCTACTCTGGCTGCTGTCCTAGTCACTGCTGTTTGGAGGATTTCTGCGCGTCAATTTGATCTAGTGTCTCTGTCTGGCCATAGGCATGTCGGCAATATTGTCCTCGACACGTTAGGTTGAGCTATACAACGCTACGTTGTCTTACGTTTGGTGAGGATAAGGCACGAGAGTTTTGAAAACTGAGCTATGCACTGCTATCCTCCGACTTCTGCGCTCTACTGCGTCCCTATATTCTCTGCTTGGTTC
>NW_017073777.1:0-260 GCF_001483705.2 Eufriesea mexicana | reverse complement strand
ATACATCGATACATTCATGCATCCATACATACGTAAATCCGTCGATCCATAAATCAATCCATCGATTCATCCATCCATCCATAGAGGTCGCCGTCCATACATCCATGCATCCATACATCCATCAATCCATACATACATACATATATACATCCATCTATACATACATTCATACATCCATCCATACGTCCATTGATTCTTACATCTATCCATCCATACATCCATCCATCCATACATCCATACATCCACACAGCCATACATCC
>NW_017073776.1:0-260 GCF_001483705.2 Eufriesea mexicana | reverse complement strand
ATAAGCTGTCCAGATAGCGAACGAGGGTTGTTTTCAATACATCAACCCTGGTTAACCTTCCGGTCAGAGCCGCGAGAGAAGAGTCTATGAGAGGCAGACGTAGGCGAGAAGAGCGAGGAAAGTGGAAATAATGATTTCGAGTCGATAAGTGAATGTTTCGATGTTTTAAAATTCGCATCGACAGTCCACCTAACCGGAAGTCTCTTCCAACGAGTAGGTGTCATATACCCCGCATCACGTGACTGTGTCACCCAGTGTAT
>NW_017073775.1:0-260 GCF_001483705.2 Eufriesea mexicana | reverse complement strand
TTAACCAAATTCATTCATTAATCAAACTTCCCATTCCCAACATAGCTCGCCACAATACCCACCACAGTCACAAGAAACTCAAAATACCTGAATCCTCTTCAAACACAGCTCGAAACACAGTTTCCTCGTTCCAGTCTCATTCCCTGATCACAGCTAACCCTTTCAAATCTCGTAACAAATCGAATCCCTTCCTCATTCAAGAGAAATTAGGTCTCGCAGTGGCGACTGTTCAACAACCCACATTTAAAAGCATCTCATGA
>NW_017073774.1:0-260 GCF_001483705.2 Eufriesea mexicana | reverse complement strand
GCATCGTATACCGCGGAGAACCACCGAATTGCAGTGTATAGCACGAAAGTCAAATCGACCCCAACCAAACCTAACATAACCTACAAAAGCCAAGCGCAATCTGACAGTACCTAGCGTCCCGAGACCACTATTCCTGGCCTCCAGAGGGTCAAACAGTGCGTAGGAGAGCAATGAATGCACCGAATAGTAGTGTATATCACGAAAGTCAAAGCCACCCTAACCAAACTGAATCTAACCCATTCTAACCGAACGTAACTTAA
>NW_017073773.1:0-260 GCF_001483705.2 Eufriesea mexicana | reverse complement strand
TGCTCTACTAAACTCTGCTTGACCCTCGGGAGGCCAGCAATAGAGGTCGCGGCACGTTAGGCTCAGTTAGCTTACGTTCGTTTATATTGTATTTGCATGTGTTAGGACAGGCTAGAGTTGACTTTAGTGCTACAGACTGCTTTTCGGCGGATTTCGTCGCTCTTCATTGCTCTACTATACTCTGCCCGGCTTTGGGCGCAATAGCGGTCCAGGTCCGTCAGGCTCGGTCTGTCTATGTCTGATTAGGTTGGGTTAGGATG
>NW_017073772.1:0-260 GCF_001483705.2 Eufriesea mexicana | reverse complement strand
GATTATAGACTTTGAATAGACATATTATCTGGCAAGTAGGTGGCTGCACTTGCCATTGGATTGAAGGCGTTGGGCCACCTATTCACCAGGCTATAACATTTTATATATTTTGAATAGACCAATTCTATGGCAAGAAGATGGCTGTACTTGCCATTGGTTGAAGACGTTAGGCGACCTATTGACCAAGCTATAACAGAATATAGATTTTGAATACACCTATTCTCTGGCAAGTAGATGGCTGTACTTGCCATTGGATTGAA
>NW_017073771.1:0-260 GCF_001483705.2 Eufriesea mexicana | reverse complement strand
GAATGGAATAACATGACCTGACCTGAAAGGAACTGACCCGTCATGACCTGGCCCGACCTGACCCGACCTGACCTGGCCTGGCCTGACGTGACCTGACCTCACCTGTCCTCACCTGACTTCACCTGACAACACACGGAATGTCCTAGCCTGCCCGGACGTAACTGACCTTACCTGTCGTGACCTTACCTGGACTGGCATGGCCTGATCAGACCTAACCTAACCAAACCCGACCAGGCCTGGCCTGGCATGACCTGGCCAGA
>NW_017073770.1:0-260 GCF_001483705.2 Eufriesea mexicana | reverse complement strand
CCAAGGTATTACACCATATTTCATCCCCTTTTAGTTTTTCTCACAATCCAGCAATCACCAATTTCAAAATTTCCATAGTTTAATCAGCAATTTGATATTTTAAAATTGGAAAAAGAGAAGAGAGTAACACCATAAACATTAATCACCACAATTTCGTCTCAAACTAAGGTATTGCACCAAATTTCATCCCCTTGTAATTTTTCTCACAATCCAGCAATCACCAATTCCAAAATTTCCTCGTTCCAATCAGCAATTTGATA
>NW_017073769.1:0-260 GCF_001483705.2 Eufriesea mexicana | reverse complement strand
CTCGAGGGATAATGGATCGGTCATTTATCATATTTTATGTGTTACAATATCTAAATCATCAGCAAATAGATTGATCCAACGGCTTCGTTGCTTTGTTGGTGTATGAAATACATACGGTAATGGCAATTGTAAATATCTATTGCCATAAAAGTACTTTATATTGATTACTCTAGAATGGGTGTGGAAAATATGTCGTTAATCAGCAAGCTAATCCAACGTATACAGTACTGTGATGACGGACGAAGTCAGTACTCTTCTGG
>NW_017073768.1:0-260 GCF_001483705.2 Eufriesea mexicana | reverse complement strand
TGTAATACTTACTTAATGGCTAATATTTCTTCTTAACCATCCAATTTTGAGGAAATTAGACTTTGGAGCAGCGATTTTTATCAAATGTGCAAATATTCTGAGATGATCTTTTACAGAATAATTTAAACACGTGATAACAGTAACTAATGGATTACTATTTGCGTAATACTTACTTAGTGGCTAGTATTACTTCCTTTTTAGCTCTCTTTCTAGCTGGCTACTATTGGGTAATAGTTTAGTAGAAGATGAGATTACTGTTA
>NW_017073767.1:0-260 GCF_001483705.2 Eufriesea mexicana | reverse complement strand
TGGCTTTCGGCGCTCTACTTGCCTCTACTATACTCTGCTCGACCCTGGGTATGCGAGAAATGGCGGTCTCGGCACGTAAGGTGGAGTTGGGCTACGTACGGTTAGGTTTGGTTAGGTTAAGTTTGGTCAGGATGTCTTTGTCTTTTCTGATGTAAACTGCAATTCGGTTGATTCCTTCGCTCTACTGTGCCCTGCTTTGTTCCGATTTGCACCGCGGAGGCCAGCAATATTAATCTCGGCGGGCTAGGTTGAGTTAGGTT
>NW_017073766.1:0-260 GCF_001483705.2 Eufriesea mexicana | reverse complement strand
AAAATACTACTCTTGATCCATTACTGTCCATCCTCAACCAATCACGAAAAATCCGAATTGACACCGGACAGAATATAAAGAGACATCACTGAACACATTCAGAACGTGATCAGAACACGTACAGAAGTTAATCAGATGTCACTTAGAAGTCATTCAGAAATTAATTAGAATACAATCAGAACTCAGTTGGAACTCAATTAGAACACAGTCAGAACTCAGACCACAGTTAGAACTTATGCAGGACACATTCAGAAGTTAAT
>NW_017073765.1:0-260 GCF_001483705.2 Eufriesea mexicana | reverse complement strand
AATATATTCTGCTTGGCTCTGGAGGTCAGCAATATTGGCGGCGGCGCGTTAGTTTGTGCTTGGAAACGTTTGGTACTGTTACGATTAGTTATGTTACAATCAGTAACTTCGACTTTTAAGCTCTATACTGCTACTCGGTGGATTTCTCTGCTACACACCACTCTAATACGGCCTGCTTTGCTCAGGGGGGGGGGGCAGAGATACTGGCCGCGGCACATTAGATTGTGTTAGGTAACGTTTGGTTGTGTTAGGTAAGGCTT
>NW_017073764.1:0-260 GCF_001483705.2 Eufriesea mexicana | reverse complement strand
AGTCTTTGGTGAGTCATAGTGGTTATTGATAAATGAACACTGAAATATTACGTAATTTATTTGCATTGTGAACTGGCATTTTGAAGATGCACATTTTTCTTCAATTTTTGTTTTGTACATAACTGGGTTCGAGACATAATTCATACCTGAAGATGTAATAGTCTGTAATATATTATGGGATAAATTAATATGAATTGATTTAACTATACAATGTTAGTCGAAGCTTCCTTTTTACCCTTTTCCCATTACTGAAAACCCAC
>NW_017073763.1:0-260 GCF_001483705.2 Eufriesea mexicana | reverse complement strand
GTTATGTTAGGTTAGGCTAAGTTTTGGAGGGATGGCTTCGACTTTTGAGCTATACAATGCTATTCGGTCGATACCTGCGATACGCGTTGCTCTATCAGCATCTCTTTGTCTCTGCGGAGGCCAGCAATACTGGTCGTAGCACGTTTGGGTATGTTGGTTACGTTTGGGTAGGTTACGTTTGGTTCGGTTGGGATAGAGTAGCTTTGACTTTTGTACGATACACTGCTATTCGGTGGATTTCTGCGCTCTAATCTAATCTA
>NW_017073762.1:0-260 GCF_001483705.2 Eufriesea mexicana | reverse complement strand
AACGAAGTTTACCCGATGATAGAGAGATATAGTGTCTTTTTAGAGAAGATTTACTATAGTAGATTAGCGACTTTCGGTACTTTATATTTCAAATCGACACAAGTCTTCTTGAAATAAGCGAATGAAAACGAATCGTATGCTTCCAACGAAAGCAAAGACAGGGCAAAAGGTGCCGAGATACCGGAGGAAATTGGTCAAGTGGTATTCCCGGGCAACAACCACGAGAAATTGATGTTTCAACGTTGGGAACACCTCTGATC
>NW_017073761.1:0-260 GCF_001483705.2 Eufriesea mexicana | reverse complement strand
ATAATATATTAACCATAAAATAAATAATAATAATAATAAAGCAACGACCCGCGAATTTTTGTATATTCTGCACCCCCTGAGACACAAAAACTAATTATTTTTAATTTTAACATATATATATATATATAGCAATAATTTCAAGCAATAAAATTTTCACCCAATGTAACATAAGATAAAAATTCGCAGATCGTTACCTTAACCCCAAAGTAAGTTTGCCAATAAGTATATCAAATTTTCCTTTCCAACTAAAATACTATAGA
>NW_017073760.1:0-260 GCF_001483705.2 Eufriesea mexicana | reverse complement strand
CATACATCCATCCATATAACCATCCATCCATACATCCATCCATACATAAATATATCCATCCATGCAACCATCCATGCATCCATACATCCATCCATATATCTAACCGTCCATACATCCATACATGCGTACATTCATCCATCCATGCGTCCATGCACCCATCCGAACATCCATCCAGAAATCCATACACCCATCCGTCCATATATCCGTACATACATCCCCACGCACATCCATAAATATATGCAAGCGACCATCCATACGTT
>NW_017073759.1:0-260 GCF_001483705.2 Eufriesea mexicana | reverse complement strand
GAAGCTTCGACTTTCCTTAACCCCTTGGCTACTGTGGGCGCACATACGCGCTCAGAAATTTTGCTTTCATGACACCGGAAGGCGCATATAAGCGCTCAACAGAGTTTGCTTTTCTGACACGGAGGGCGCATCTCTACCGAAAATTTTGGCGTTTTCGACGGACATTGTAAATGAATTCCTACCTGTGTGGTACGACCGGTGCGTTTCAAAGTCTGCCGTAATCAAAGGGTTATATAGAAGTTCCCGTGACACCTAAGTAT
>NW_017073758.1:0-260 GCF_001483705.2 Eufriesea mexicana | reverse complement strand
TCAGATTCTATAGAAATGCAGTGGCTATAACAAACCAATTTTATCTTTCCACCTTATTTATGCCGAATACATTGTTCACCATGATATTGGCCGGAAATGTCAATAGAATTCACCTTTGCAGCCTGATTCTATGGCAATGCAGTGGAAATAGCAAAGAACAAGGATCTTACCTCCTTATTTATGCAGAAAAGAATGCCCAACATGATATTCGTAGAAAGAGTCAATAAAATTGGACTTTTCATTCAGATTCTATGGTACTG
>NW_017073757.1:0-260 GCF_001483705.2 Eufriesea mexicana | reverse complement strand
GCTGGAAAATACAATTTTGTTGACATTTTCGACTAATATCTTGGTGAGCTATCTTCATTGCATAAATAAGGAGCAAAGCTCCAATTGGCGTGCTGTAGCCACCGCAATCATATAGAATCTGGCTGGAAAATGAAATTTTGCTTACATTTTCGACTAATATCGTAGTGAGCTCGCTTTCTTGCATAAAAATGGAGGAAAGATACTATTGGCGATCTGTAGCCATTGCAATGCTTCAGAATGTGGCTGAAAAACTCAATTAT
>NW_017073756.1:0-260 GCF_001483705.2 Eufriesea mexicana | reverse complement strand
CTCTGTGTTAAATTACGTTTTGTTATGATTGGTTGGGTTAGGGAAGGATAGCTTTGACTTTTGAGCCATACACTGCTATTCGGTGGATTTCTGCTCCCTACATTGCTGTAGCATGTTCTTCTTGTATCTGGGAAGGCCATCAGTGGTGGTCGTGGCACGTTTGTTTGAGCTATGCTACGATCGGTTTGGTTGGGTTAGGATAAGTTTGGTCAGGATGTCCTTGACTTTTGTGTTATACACTGCTATTCGGTGCATTTTTC
>NW_017073755.1:0-260 GCF_001483705.2 Eufriesea mexicana | reverse complement strand
TTCAATTTTATTGACGATTTCGACTAATATTGTGGTGACATAACATTCTTGAATATATAAGGAGGAAAGATTCTACTGGCGCGTTATAGTCATTGCGGTGCTATAGAGTCTGGCTGGAAAATTCAATTTCATTGTTATTTTCGACTAATATCGTTGTGAGAAAACTTTCTTGCATATATAAGGAGGAAATATTTTATTGGCGTGCTGTAGCCATTGTAGTGCTACAGAATGTGGGTGGAAAATTCAATTTTATTGCCATT
>NW_017073754.1:0-260 GCF_001483705.2 Eufriesea mexicana | reverse complement strand
AACTCGGTCTGAGCTTCATTGAGCTTCGTTAAGTCACATCCTTCGCGTAATCTTTGTATTATACCATTCAAAACGTATTTCCCTACCGTGCTTGCACGACGATAAGCTCTACCCATCGCGGATTCCACGGGAAAGTTGCGTTCCCGCCAAGTATCTCGCTGTGTCTTGGACGAAACGTCCCAGGCTGCTTTTATCCGTCGGGCTAAGTGGCTCGAAAGCGAAAGAATATCAGGAAGCAGGTGATGTACCTGATGCGCGTC
>NW_017073753.1:0-260 GCF_001483705.2 Eufriesea mexicana | reverse complement strand
TGAAATTGAATTTTGCTGTCATATTCGATATCATTGCAATGGCTAAAGCATGCCAATAGAATCGTTCCTCCGTAATTATGCAACAAAATTAGCTCACCACGATATTAGTCGATAATGCAATAAAATTGTATTTTCCAGCCAAATTCTATGGCTTTGCAATGGCTATATCGAGCCAATAGAATCTTTTCTCCTCATTTATGCATCAAAACCAGCTCACCACGTGATTAGTCGAAAATGGCAATGAAATTGAATTTTGCTGT
>NW_017073752.1:0-260 GCF_001483705.2 Eufriesea mexicana | reverse complement strand
CCATCGGCTGCAGTAATCTATTGGCGGATGTACCAGCTACCGTACTGGGAATTGTAAATATCTGTATGTATAACTGATGTATACACTGGTTATTCTAGGAATACCGTAGAATTTAAGTCATCCCAGAAAAGATTAATGAAACGGCTACGGCGACGTGTTGCTGGATGCTCCAAATATCGTGCTGGGAGTTGTAAAGTCCTTGACATATAACTGACGCTTACACTGATCATTCTAGAACATCTGTAGAATATGGATCATCA
>NW_017073751.1:0-260 GCF_001483705.2 Eufriesea mexicana | reverse complement strand
TCCGGGCAGTATCTAATGCAATGCAATGTCGACAGCAAACCAATGGAATCTTGCCCCCTTCCTCGTGCTGAAAAGTCTGCTCAACAGGATATTAGTCGAATATCTCAATGGAATTGATCTTTTCAGACAGATTCTGTTGCAATGCAATGGCCATAGCAAACCAATAGGATTCTTCCTCCTGATTTATGCAGAAAAGATTGCTCACCACGACATTAGTCGAAAATGTGAATAGAATTGAACTTTTCAGTCAGATTCTATTG
>NW_017073750.1:0-260 GCF_001483705.2 Eufriesea mexicana | reverse complement strand
AATATCAACGAAATCCACCGAATAACAGTGTATAGCACGAAAGTCAAAGATATCCTAGCCAAATATAGCCTAACCTGACATACCCAATCGTAACATACCTGGAACTAACGTGCCACGTCCACCATTGCTCGCCGCCACAGGGACGATCAGAGCATAGTAGAGGAATGTGGAGCGCTTAAATCAACAAAACAGCAGTGTACAGCACAAAGTCGAAGATATCCTAACCAAACCTGAAATAACCTAACCACACCGATCGCAGC
>NW_017073749.1:0-260 GCF_001483705.2 Eufriesea mexicana | reverse complement strand
TGATGATCCATATTCTACAGATGTTCTAGAATGATCAGTGTAAGCGTCAGTTATATGTCAAGGCCTTTACAACTCCCAGCACGATATTTGGAGCATCCAGCAACACATCGCCGTAGCCGTTTCATTAACCTTTTCTGGGATGACTTAAATTCTACGGTATTCCTAGAATAACCAGTGTATACATCAGATATACATAGAGATATTTACAATTCCCAGTACGGTAGCTGGTACATCCGCCAATAGATTACTGCAGCCGATGG
>NW_017073748.1:0-260 GCF_001483705.2 Eufriesea mexicana | reverse complement strand
TGACAAGAGATAAATATATTATCGCAAGAGGCATTAACAACTGACAACACAGTACTATGTGCAATCGTCATCGATGTACTGTAACCATTTGACTAATTTGAACTTTGATGACTTAAATTCCACAGTAGCTCTGGAATAGTCAATGTATACATCAGTTTTGGATAGCATTATATAAAATTCCCAGTGCGGTAGTGGGTACAGCCGCCAATAGAGCACTTCGGACATTAGATTAATCTGTCCAGTGATGCTTTATATTCGAC
>NW_017073747.1:0-260 GCF_001483705.2 Eufriesea mexicana | reverse complement strand
CCAGCCAGGTCCTATAGCATTGCAATGGTTATAGCTTGTCAATATAATCATTCATCCTTGTACGAGCAAGAAAGTTAGTTCACCACGATATTAGTCCAAAATGTCTATAAAATTGAATTTTCCAGCCACATTCTGCAGCATTGCAATGGCTATAGCACTCCGAAGGGATCTTCCCTCCTTACGAATACAAGGAAGTTAACTCACCACGGAATTAGCCGAAAATGTCAATAAAATTGAATTTTCCAGCAAGATTCTTTGGC
>NW_017073746.1:0-260 GCF_001483705.2 Eufriesea mexicana | reverse complement strand
AAGCAGAGATCGGATCGAGCCGGGAATTTCGGAATAGAGGGATGCTTTTGCTCGGGACTGTGGGGTTTCTCTCATACGATTATTCAGGATTGATCGGCAGGTATCCTCGATATGGTGGCGGTGCTAGTGTCACAGGACAATTACCACGGTGACTCTAAGAAACAGCATTTGGCTAACTCTCGAGTAGAAGTGTGACGATTGTTACCAACGCGGATAACTGCGTATAGTTACGGATAGCACAACGACGAAGGAGTTTCACA
>NW_017073745.1:0-260 GCF_001483705.2 Eufriesea mexicana | reverse complement strand
TTTCGTGTTATACACGGTTATTCGGAGGAACTCTGCGTTCTACTGAGCTCTACTATACTCATCCCGAATCTGGGGGGCCAGCAATAGTGGTCGCGGAATGTTACTTTGAGGTATGTTGCGTTTGATTATGTTACGATGCGTTAGGTTAGGAAATTGTGGCATTAACCTTTTTGCTGTACACCAATATACCAATACGCCAATAGTGGTGTAGTCAGGTTGGGGTTAGTTATCTTCCTTTGGTTATGCTTCGTTTGGTTATG
>NW_017073744.1:0-260 GCF_001483705.2 Eufriesea mexicana | reverse complement strand
TACTTTGCTCTAGTATATACAGCTTGGATCTGTGGAGACAAGCAATATTGGTCACAACACGTTTGTATGAGTTGTGTTACGTTTGGCCACGTTACTGCTTGGTTAGGTTAGAGCGGGGTAGAATTGACTTTTCTGATATACACCACTCCTCGGTGGTTTTCTGAGACCTAATGTGCTCTAGTATTCTCTGCTTGGCCCTGATCGTGCCAGATATAGTGGTCTCCGCACGATAGGTTTGGTTGGGTTAGTTTGGGATAGGT
>NW_017073743.1:0-260 GCF_001483705.2 Eufriesea mexicana | reverse complement strand
ATGGATGGATATATGGTAGGGTGGATGTATGGATGGATAGATGTATGGATGTATGGCTGTATGTATGAGTGGATGTATGAATGGATTGAGGTACGCATGATCGGATGTACGTATGTATGGATGTATGGATGTATGGATGGATGTGTGTATCGAAGGATGGAGTTTCGAATGTTTGGATTTATGGATATATGGATGGCGGATGTATGGATGTATGTATGGATGTATGTAAGGATGTATGTATGGGTGTATGTTTGGTTGAA
>NW_017073742.1:0-260 GCF_001483705.2 Eufriesea mexicana | reverse complement strand
GTCGTTGAATCTTTCTTCGCTGCCAGGTGGAGGTCCCTCGTCCATGTAACCGTGTTTAACGTCATTACAGGCAGTTTCGCGATCGTCGTTACATAAAAATCTGCAAAGCGGCCGGTGGTCCCAGCAGAAGCTGGCGGCAGGCGGGATTTACGCCGTAAACTCCTGAGACCGGTAATAACACGCGGTTTATGAGAAACGAATCTGCGTTAAAAATAAGAGTAAAAACGAGCTTTAATCGCGGACTCGGAATGACGAAAGGA
>NW_017073741.1:0-260 GCF_001483705.2 Eufriesea mexicana | reverse complement strand
TATGCAACATAGACAGCTGACCACGATATTAGTCAGAAATGTCAATAAAATTGAGTTCCCCAGCCAGATTCTACTGCATTGCAATGGCTATAGCAGTCCAGAAGGATCTTTCCCCCTTACTTAGGGAAGGAAGCTAGCTCACCACGATATTAATAGAAAATGACAATAAAGTTGAATTTTCCAGGACGATTCTATAACATTGCAGTGCCTATAGCACGCCAATAGAATATTTCCTCCTTATTTATGCAAGGAACCTGGCT
>NW_017073740.1:0-260 GCF_001483705.2 Eufriesea mexicana | reverse complement strand
AAAACAAAAAGTGAGAAATTGAATAATCAGATGATATAAGAATTTACAAAAAGTCAAATGAGCGAAAGAAATGACAATAAATGTACACTTTTAAAACAAATTTTAAAAGGGGTCATTTGACCCCGTTTGGTACGTTTAATGCTAAATGTTGCGACGGCAATAATAGGTGGAAGGCGCGCCTAGCCGTTCCTCTTTACAATCGACAATCATAAATCGAGACAAGGACTAGGGACGGTAATACTTGAGACCGGACCCAACAG
>NW_017073739.1:0-260 GCF_001483705.2 Eufriesea mexicana | reverse complement strand
CGGATGTATGTATGGATTTATCTATGTATGTATGTATAGATGTGTGTATGAATGTATGTGTGGGTGCATGGATGGATGTACGTATGGATGTGTGTATGGGTGTATGTATGGATGAACGGATGGATGTGTGTATGGACCTGTGTATGAGTGTATATATGGATGTACTTAAGGATGTATGTATGGATGTATGTATGGATGGATGGATTCATGGATGGATGAATTGTTGTATGGACTTATGAATGTATGGAGGTATGGATGGA
>NW_017073738.1:0-260 GCF_001483705.2 Eufriesea mexicana | reverse complement strand
GTAGCCTAACCAAGCGCAGCGTAACTCCACCATACGTGCCGAGACCACGGTTGCTGACCCCCCCAAGTGCCAAGCAGAGTATATTAGAGCTGAGTAGATCGCAGAAGACCACCGAATACCCGTGTATAGCACAAAATTCCGAGCTATTCTGTCCAAACATAACCAAACGTAACACAAGCAGTGTAACGTAGCAGGGACTTACGTGCCACGACCGCTATTGCTTGTCTCGCGAGAGCTAAGCAGAGTGTAGAAGAGCACCT
>NW_017073737.1:0-260 GCF_001483705.2 Eufriesea mexicana | reverse complement strand
TATAGCCATCAACTTGCCAGACAATAGGTAGATTGGAAATCTATAATCTGTTATAGCCTGGTGGATAGATCGCCTAACGCCTTCATTCCAATGGCAAGTACAGCCATCTAGTTGCCAGAGAATATGTCTACTCAAAACCAATAATCTGTAATAGCCTGCTGAATAGGTCGCCTAACGCCTTCAACCAATTGCAAGTTCAGCCACCTGGTTGCCAGGGAATAGGTCTATTCAAAATGTATATCCTGTTATATCTTGGTGAA
>NW_017073736.1:0-260 GCF_001483705.2 Eufriesea mexicana | reverse complement strand
TATTGCAAGAAAGAACTTGCTGGCCGATCAACACCATAGAAAAAATAGATGTACCGGAAAAAAAGGAGCGTAATTTTACATAGCCTGCCAAATATAGATTTACTTCGCTGGTATTCCTGTATAAACGTGTTAAATAGAATAATTGCTTACATTTTTCGATATTATCATAATTCACAACATAAAATGCAGAATAGGCTAACCGGCTCCCTAACAATAAAGGAATTGCGCGAAGCGCATGGACGAATTATACGATTGGTACA
>NW_017073735.1:0-260 GCF_001483705.2 Eufriesea mexicana | reverse complement strand
ACCTATCGTGCCGCGAGCACCATTGCTGGCCTCCACAGAGCCAAGCGGAACACATTAGCTGTAAGTAGAACGCAGAAATCCATATAACTGCAGTGTACGTCAGGAAACTAAAAGCTACCCAAACCTAACACAAACAAAAAGAACATTACCAAAAATTGCCTATCTCAACCTTACTTGCCGAGACCACTATTGCTGACCTCTGCAGACACAGGCTGGACACACGAGAGCACACTAGAGCGCAGAGATCCACCGAATAGCAG
>NW_017073734.1:0-260 GCF_001483705.2 Eufriesea mexicana | reverse complement strand
TCACTCTACGCGAATCAGTGGAAAAATCCGATCCAAAAAGCCTAATTCAAAAACTAGAAGCCACAAAAGTAAATTACGCAGCACGATCTGGCAGCCACTGACATTTCCGGCACTATTTCTCGAAAACACACGCTCCAATCTGAAAAAAAATATCCAATACCGTTAAGGAAAAGGTCACTCTACGCGAATCAGTGGAGAAATCCGATCCAAAAAGCCTAATTCAAAAACTAGAAGCCAAAAAAGTAAATTGCGCAGCACGA
>NW_017073733.1:0-260 GCF_001483705.2 Eufriesea mexicana | reverse complement strand
AGGATACAGTGAGATTGAAAGGTATGTTGTATTCCTTATCTTAATAAATATTAATATCAGTGATCAAAGCAAACGATCATCGCCAATGTTTTAAATTTCAGAATGATGAGCTGAGGTATATAAAGAAAGGAGAGAGGTTAGAATGAAAGCAGTGAGAAGAAGAAATGTGTATTACGACAAATGAAGAAACGTAAAGGAGGCAGCATATGTATATAGAGAGAAAGATGCATGGCATCGACATGGAAATATAAGGGTCGTTG
>NW_017073732.1:0-260 GCF_001483705.2 Eufriesea mexicana | reverse complement strand
CAATATAATCTTCGTGGAAAATTCAATTTCACTGACATTTTCGACTAATTTCGTGGTCAGATAGCTTCCTTGCATAGGTAAGGAGGAAAGATTCTATTGACGTGTTATAGGCTTTGCAATGCTAGAGAATCTAGCTGGAAAGTTCAATATTACTGACAGTTTCGACTATTATCGTGGTGAGCTACCTTTCCTGCCTCAATAAGCAGGGTAGATTCTTTTGGCGTGCTGTAGACATTGCAATGATATAGATTGTGGTTGGA
>NW_017073731.1:0-260 GCF_001483705.2 Eufriesea mexicana | reverse complement strand
GTCATCTAGAGTCGTTGTTGGCCAATAAAATATATTATGCTTAAAATGAGTGGGTGAACAGAATCAATTTAAGGATTGGGAGAAACGATTAACGTTAACAAAAATTCTGTTGAAACAGTTGTAGTGACCGTGAAGGTACTCCTGCCGCTCCTGCTTCGAAAAATGACGGTATTTTAAAGATACATGATGGGATGCATCTAAATTAAACATACATCAAATTTGGGAACAGTTAATGGTTGACCATTAAGTACCTCAAATGC
>NW_017073730.1:0-260 GCF_001483705.2 Eufriesea mexicana | reverse complement strand
GAGTCAGGTTACGTTTGGTGGGGATGGGTTTGGCAAAGTTTGGCCAGGGTAGCCTTACATTCTCATCTGTACACAGCTATTCGGCTGATTTCCCTCTCTACTGTGCTCTATTATGCCCTGCTTGGCGCTGGCAATGGCAGGGGTAGCGGTCTCAGCACGTTATGTTGAGTTAGGCTATGTTTAGCTATGTTCCGTTCGCATGGGTTAGGCTTGGGCAGCTTTGACTTTTCTTATATACACTGCGATTCTATGGATATCTG
>NW_017073729.1:0-260 GCF_001483705.2 Eufriesea mexicana | reverse complement strand
TGCTGTACACTGCTATTCGTCGTATACGTACGCTCCTCATTGCTCTACTGTACACTGCTCGACCGTGAGGAGGCCAGTAATGGAGGTCCCGCCAGGTTAACTTGATTTAGGCTACGTTTGCTTATATAACGTTTGGTAAGGTTAGGACGTGATAGCGTTGCCTTTTGAGCTATATACTCCTATTCGGTAAATTTCTACGCTCTACTGTGCTCTAGTATTCTCTGCTTGTCTCAGCGGATGCCAGCTATAGTGGTCTCGGC
>NW_017073728.1:0-260 GCF_001483705.2 Eufriesea mexicana | reverse complement strand
GATGCCATTGACTCTTCTCCTATACACTGCAATGCGGTGGACCTCAGCGCTCTATTGTGCAGTTGCATATTCTGCTTGGATCTGGAGAGGCCTGCAATCGTTGTCGGGGCACGTTAGGTTTTGATATGTTACGTATAGTTAGTTCAGGTTGAGTTAGGTTTGGTCATGTTATCCTTTACCTCTGTGCTGCACACTGCTGTTCGGTGGATTTCAACGCTCCACATTGTTCTACCGTACTCTGCACGGCTCTGGGGTGGGCT
>NW_017073727.1:0-260 GCF_001483705.2 Eufriesea mexicana | reverse complement strand
CAACTAAACCTAGCGGGCCAAGACCGCTATTCCTGTCATGCACAGAGCAAAGCAGAGCGTATTAGAGCAGTGTGTAGCGCAGAAATCCACCGAATAGCAGTGTATAGCGCAAAACTGGGTGCGACACTTCCTAACCTGGCTGAATGTAACATAACCAAACGCAACGCAACACAACCTGTGGCGCCACGACCACTATTGCTGGCCACAAGAGAGCCAAGCAGAGTATAGCATTGCAATTTCGGACGCTGACATCAACCTAG
>NW_017073726.1:0-260 GCF_001483705.2 Eufriesea mexicana | reverse complement strand
CCTATTCACCAAGCTATATCGGATTATAGATTTAGAATAGGCCTATTCTGTGGCAAGTTGATACCTGTACTTGCCATTGAATTGTAGGCGTTAGGCGATCTATTCACCAAGCTATAACGGATTACAGATTTTGAATAGATCTATTCTCTGGCAAGTAGACGACTGTAATTGCCATTGGATTCAAGGCGTTAGGCGATCTACTCAGCAAGCTATAACAGGTTATATATTTTGAATAGACCTATTCTCTGGCAAGTAGGTGG
>NW_017073725.1:0-260 GCF_001483705.2 Eufriesea mexicana | reverse complement strand
CGTGGTGAGCTGACATACATGCATAAATAAGGAGGAAAGATTCTATTGGCACGCTGAAGCCATAGCAGTGCTATAGAATCTGGCGACGAAAATTCAATTTTGTTTACATTTTCGACTAATACCGTAGTGTGGTAACCTTCTCGCATAAACAAGGAGGAAGGTTTCTATTGGCCAGCTATAGCCATTGCAATCCTATGGTATATGGATGGAAGATTAAATTTTATTGACATTTTCGAAAAATATCGTGGCGAGCTAACATT
>NW_017073724.1:0-260 GCF_001483705.2 Eufriesea mexicana | reverse complement strand
TACCATAACTATTCTTCTATCTTCAATTCTTTCTAATTAGCAGAAAATCGATAGAAATAGCGCAGCTCTAAATAATTCCAATTAATTACTATGTCTAAGTACAAAATCTACGAAACTTCCTCTTATATTTTCGACTATCCCTAACGACGAGACAAATTGGCACGAAGAATACATCTATGAATAATCCTATAATAATTTATTATCTTCAGTACGAACACCAATAGAAACAATCCAGCAGTCTAATTTTTCCCCCTTTTATA
>NW_017073723.1:0-260 GCF_001483705.2 Eufriesea mexicana | reverse complement strand
ATGCTGTCCTATCCTAACCTCTCCAAACGTAGTATAACCAAACGTAGTCTAAATCAACCTAACTTGCCGGGACCACAATTGCTGGCATCCCAGTTCCAAGGATAGCATATTATAGCACAGTGGGGCGCAGAAGTCCACCGAATAGCGGAGTATACTACGAAAGCCAGATCCATCCTCTCCTAGCCTAACCAAACGTCACCTACCTCAACCTAACGTGCTTACAAAGCTATTGCTGAAATCCCCAGAGCCAAGCAGAATAT
>NW_017073722.1:0-260 GCF_001483705.2 Eufriesea mexicana | reverse complement strand
GCACAGTATATCGCAGAAATCCACGGAATAGCAGTGTAGAGCACAAGAGTTATGGCTACCCTTTCCAAACATAGCCTAACCCAACATAACCGGACGTAACCAGACAAAACGTAATGTTCCGGAGCCACTAATGGTGGCCTCTCCAGAGCCAAGCAGAACACATTAATGACGAGTAGAACGCAGAAATCCATAGAATACCAGTTGATGGCAGAAAAGTCAAAGCTACACATATCTAAACCATACCAACAGGACATAACCGA
>NW_017073721.1:0-260 GCF_001483705.2 Eufriesea mexicana | reverse complement strand
TCGCTTAACGCCTTCAATCCAATGGCAAGAACAGCCATCAACTTGCCAGAGATTTGGTCTAATAAAAATATATTATCTGTTATTGCTTGGCGAATAGGGCGCCAACCGCCTTCAATCTAATGGCAAGTACAGACATCCACTGGGCAGAAAATAGGTCTATTTAAAATCTATGACTTGTTATGGCTTGGTAAGCAGACCGCCTAACGCCGTCAATCCAATGGCAAGTACAGTCATCTACTTGCCAGAGAATAGGTCTACTC
>NW_017073720.1:0-260 GCF_001483705.2 Eufriesea mexicana | reverse complement strand
GATCCATCCTCCTTATTTATGCAAGAAAGTTAGCTCACCACGGTATTAGTCGAAAATGTCAATAAAATCGTACTCTCCAGGCAGATTCTGTAGCATTACGGTGGCTATGGCACGCCAATATAGTCTTTCCTCCTTCTTTATGGAGGAAAGTATGCTTACCACGATACTAGCCAAAAATGTCTGTAAAATTGATGTTGCCCTCCTGATTCTGCTGCATTGCAATGGGTATAGCACGCCAATGGTACCTTTCCTCCTTATTT
>NW_017073719.1:0-260 GCF_001483705.2 Eufriesea mexicana | reverse complement strand
GATCCATACATATATCCATCCATACATCCATCCACCAATCCATCAATCCAGCATTACATCCATGCATACATCAATACATACATCCATACATCCACCCATACATTCGTCTATACTTACATCCATTCATACATACATACATCCATGCATACTCCATACATTTATCCATACAATCATCCATACATGCATCCGTTCTACCAACCATCCACACATCCATTCGCCACCCATACATCCATGCATCCATGCATCCGTACATCCATACA
>NW_017073718.1:0-260 GCF_001483705.2 Eufriesea mexicana | reverse complement strand
TAAAATTGAATTTTCCAGCTGGATGCTATAGCAATGCAATGGCTATAGCACGCCAATAGAATCGTTCCTCATTAGGTATGCAAGAAAGTTAGCTCACCACGATATTAGCCGAAAATGTCAACAAAATTGAACTTTCCCGGCAGATTCTGCAGCATTGCGACGGCTATAGCACGCCATGAGGATCTTTCCTCCTAACTTACGCAAGGAAGTTAGCTCTCCACGATATTAGTCGAAAATGTCAACAAAATTGTATTTTTCAG
>NW_017073717.1:0-260 GCF_001483705.2 Eufriesea mexicana | reverse complement strand
ATGTACTGGAGCACAGTAAAGGTCAGAAATCCGCCGCATTGATGCGTATAGCATAAAAGTCAAGGATATGCTAACCTAACCTGTCAAAACATAACCTACCCAAACGTAGCATGAATCAAATGACGTGCCGCGTACTCTGCTGCTGGCCTCCCCAGAGCCAAGCAGAATACTGCAGAGTGCAGCAGATCGCGGGAATCCACCGCGTATCTACGTATAGCGAGAATGTCAAAGCCAACACTCCATACCCAGCATAACCTAAC
>NW_017073716.1:0-260 GCF_001483705.2 Eufriesea mexicana | reverse complement strand
TTTGGCGATCTATTAGCCAAGCTATAGCAGTTTATAGATTTTGAATGGACCTACTCTCTGGAAAGTAGATGGCTGTACCTGCCATTGGATTACAGGCGTTAGGCAATTTAATCACCAAGCTACGGCAGCTTATAGGCTTTGAATAGACTTATTCTCTGGCATATTGATGGCTGCACTTGCCATTGGATGGAAGGCGATGTGCGATCAATTCTCCGAGCAATAACAGACTATAGATTTTCAATAAACCTATTCTCTGGCAA
>NW_017073715.1:0-260 GCF_001483705.2 Eufriesea mexicana | reverse complement strand
GGGGTGGCCAGCAGTAGTGGTCTCGGCACGTTAGGTACAGCTATGCTACGTTCAGGTATGTTACGTTTGGTGAGGTTAGGAAATGATAGTACCGACTTTTGCGCTATACACGGCTATCCGCGGAATTCTGCACTCTACTGTGCTATAATATCTTCTGCATGGCTTTGGGGAGCCCAGCGATAGTGATCTCGGCACGCCAGGTTGCGTCAGGCTACGTTTACTTGGGTTAGGTTATGTCTGGTTGTGTTAGGATACCTTCG
>NW_017073714.1:0-260 GCF_001483705.2 Eufriesea mexicana | reverse complement strand
TCTACTGTGCTCAAGATGGCTCTGCTTGGCTCTGGGGATTTCGGAAATAGTGGTCTCGGCACGTTAATCTAAGTTATGTTGCGTTTGGCTTTATTACGTTTTGCTATGTTAGGAGAAGGTAGCTTCGACTTTTGTGCTGTGCACTGATATCCACTGGATTCCTACGCTCAACATTGCTCTACTATACTATGCTCTACTCTGGGGAGGCCAGTAATAGTGGTATCGGCACTGTAGTTTTAGCAATGTTACGTTTGGTAATG
>NW_017073713.1:0-260 GCF_001483705.2 Eufriesea mexicana | reverse complement strand
ACTAATATCGTGGTGAGCTAATTTTGTTGCATAAATAAGGAGGAAAGAATCTGTTGGCATGCTCTAGCCATTCCAATTCTATAGAATCTGACTGGAAAACTCAATTTTATGGACATTTTCGATTAATATCGCGGTGAGCTTATTTTGTTGCATACATAAGGTGGAAATGTTTTATTGGCTTGCTATAGCCATTGCAGTGCTATACAATCTTACTGGAAAATTCAATTTTATGTACATTTTCGACTATTATCGTGGTGAGC
>NW_017073712.1:0-260 GCF_001483705.2 Eufriesea mexicana | reverse complement strand
TACATATACCTAACGTACCGAGGCCACTATTGCTGCCCTCCCCAGAACCAAGCAAAACACATTTGATAATCGCACAGCGGAGGAACCCGCCGAAAGCAGTCCCTGCCCCGAAAGTCAATGCAATGCAAACCTAACCCGTACTAAAGTATCCTAACCGAGCGTAGACTAGCCCAACCAAGCCTGCCGAGAACACTAACACTGGGTTCCACGGAGCCGGGCAGAGAACAGTAGAGCAATTTAGAGCGTGGAAATCCCCCAAA
>NW_017073711.1:0-260 GCF_001483705.2 Eufriesea mexicana | reverse complement strand
TAGAGAAAACCTCGAAGTCACAAGCAGAGGCTGGAACTTTTGAAGATTCATGAGAAAGGTAGTGGATGAAGATAAGCAAGGAGACAAGAAAATTTGAAGAAACATTGAAGAAGATTCGCGGGAAATTAGAGGAAAATTTGGAGGAAATTTGCAAGAAATTTGAAGAAAATTTAGAGAAAACCTCGAAGTCACAATCGGAGGCTGGAACTTTTGAAGATTCATGAGAAAGGTAGTCGATGAAGATAAGCAAAGAGACGAGA
>NW_017073710.1:0-260 GCF_001483705.2 Eufriesea mexicana | reverse complement strand
GGTTAGGATACGATACTTCAGACTTCTGTACTACACACTGCTATCCTCCGATTTCGGCGTTCTGCTGCGATCTAATATTTTCTGTTTGGCTCCGCGGTTGCCAGTAACAGTGGTCTCGGCTAGTTTGATTGAGATAGCTACTCTTCGTCAGGGTTGTTAAGGAAGGTTTGGTTAGGATCTCTTTGACTTTCGAGCAGTAAACTATTATCCGGTAGCTATATGCAATCCACTGTGCTCTAGTACAATCTGCTTGACTATGG
>NW_017073709.1:0-260 GCF_001483705.2 Eufriesea mexicana | reverse complement strand
TATCTATGTAGTAGATATATTATTTAATATAAAATTTGTTTGCAATAATTATTTTAATTTAAAATTTTATACGTGTAGTTTTGCAAGCATATAGCAAATATTTTATTCGATATAAAATTTGTTCGTAATAATTATTTTAATTTAAAATTAAATACGCGTAGTTTAGCATGCATCTGGTAAATATTTTATTTAGTATAAAATTTGTCTGTAATAATTATTTTAATTTAAAGTTAAACACGCGTAGTTTTGCAAACATATAG
>NW_017073708.1:0-260 GCF_001483705.2 Eufriesea mexicana | reverse complement strand
GGTCAGGTCGGGTTAGGTTAGGATAGGACAGATCACGTCAGGTCAGGTCAGGCCAGGACAGGAGAGGTGACGTCACGACAGGTAAGGTCAGTTCAATTCTGGGCAGGCTAGGACATTCCATGTGGTGTCAGGTGGTGTCAGGTGAGCTCAGGTGTGGTCAGGTCAGGTCAGGGCAGGTCAGGTCATGGCGGGTCAGGTCCGGTCACGTCATGTCAGGTCAGGCCATTCCAGGTCGAGTCAGGTGGTGTCAGGTCAGGTCG
>NW_017073707.1:0-260 GCF_001483705.2 Eufriesea mexicana | reverse complement strand
TGGACGTATGTATGGATGTATGTAAGAATGTATGTATCGATGTATGTATGGATGAATGTATGCGTGTATGTGTTGATCTGGGAATTGGTGAGTGTATGGATCTATGGGTGTGTGGATGTATGGATGTATGGATGGATGGGTGAATGGATGTGTTCATGTACGGATGTACGCATGTATGGATGTATGGTTGCATGGATGTATGGGTGTGTGGGTGGATGTAATGATGGATTGATGGATTGGTGGATGGATGTATGGATGGA
>NW_017073706.1:0-260 GCF_001483705.2 Eufriesea mexicana | reverse complement strand
AAGTCAAAGCTATCCTGCCCTAACCTAACCAAACGAAACATAAACATACCTAACGTGCCGAGATATATATTGGTGGCCTCCCCAGAGCACAGCGGAACGTATTAGAGCAATCTAGTTCGCAGAAGGCTGCCGCATTGCACTGAACAGCGCAAAAGTGAAAGGTATCCAAACCAAACATAGCCAAGCCTCTAATAACCAAACGTAACATAACTTAAACTAACTTGCCTCGATCACTATTCCTGGCGTCCGCAGAAACAAGG
>NW_017073705.1:0-260 GCF_001483705.2 Eufriesea mexicana | reverse complement strand
ACCGAATGCCAGTGCATAGCACACAAGTCGAATCTACCCAATAGTAACCTATCCAAACTTAATATAGGCAAACGTAGCATAACCTAACCTAACGCGCGGAGACCACTATTGTTGGTATCCCCGGAGTCACGCAGAGGAGATTACAGCACAGTAGACCGTCGAAATCAAACTCATTGCATTGTAGCGCGAACGTCAAGGCTATCCTGTGCTAACGACGTCAAACCTATCGAAACCAAGCGCAACCTTACGCAGACTAACGT
>NW_017073704.1:0-260 GCF_001483705.2 Eufriesea mexicana | reverse complement strand
ATTCACCAAGCTATAACAGACTATTGGTTTTCTGTAGACATATTCTCTGGCAAGTGGATGGCTGTACTGGCCATTGGATTGTAGGCGTTAGGCTATCTATTCACCAAGCTATAACAGACTAAAGACTTTCAATAGGCCTATTCTCTGGCAAGGAGATGACTGTACTTGCGATTGGATTGAAGGTGTTAGACGATCTGTTCACCAAGCTATAACAGGTTATATATTTTGAATAGACCTATTCTCTGGCGACTAGGTTGCTG
>NW_017073703.1:0-260 GCF_001483705.2 Eufriesea mexicana | reverse complement strand
TAGCTCGGCATGACGTGCCAAGAGAAACATTGCTGTCCTTCCTAGAGACAAGCTGAACAAATCGGGTCACATTCGAGCGCTGGGGTCTACCGAATAGCAGTGCATATAACAGAAGTCAAAGCTATCCTCTCCTAGCCAAATCAATCGTAGCATACCCAAACGTAAACTGACACAACCTAACGTGCAGCTGCTACTACTGCTAGCCTCCCTAGGGACGAGCATAGTATAGTAGAGCAGAGTATACCGCAGATAGCCACTGT
>NW_017073702.1:0-260 GCF_001483705.2 Eufriesea mexicana | reverse complement strand
CCAGACAGACTCTACAGAATTGCAATGGATACAGCACGCCAAAAGTATCTTTCCTCCTTATTCGTGCAAGAAAGCTTGCTCAGGAAGGTATTAGTCGAAAGTGTCAATAAAATTGAACTTGCCAGTCAGATTCTACAGCATTGCAATGGATACAGCACGCGAAAAGTATCTTTCCTCCTTATTTATGCAAGAAAACATGCTCACGAAGATATTAGTCGAAAATGTATATAAAATTGACCTTCGCAGTCAGACTCTATTGC
>NW_017073701.1:0-260 GCF_001483705.2 Eufriesea mexicana | reverse complement strand
AACCTATAAAAACGTAGTGTAGCTGAACACAACGTGACGAGGCCAATAATGCTGGCCTCCCAAGAGTGAAGCAGAGCATATTAGGGCACATTAGAGAGTGGAAATCCACCGTATAGCAGCGAGTAGCACAAAAGTCGAACTAGCCTATCCTTACTTAGCCAAACGTAACATACACAAACCTAGCATAACTCAACCATGCATAACTCAACCTAACATGACGAAACCACTATTGCTGGCCTCCACAAAGGCAAGCAGAACGT
>NW_017073700.1:0-260 GCF_001483705.2 Eufriesea mexicana | reverse complement strand
ACGCTATTGGTGGCCCCCGTGGGCTCAAGCGTAGAATCTTACAGCAAATTAGAGCGCGGGATAGCTACCAACAGCAGTGTACAGCATAGAGGTCATAGTAGCGTATCCCAACCTTGCCAAACGTAACAAACACATACGTAGCCTAGCTTAACATTATATATCGGGACCACTGTTGTTGGCCTCCCCAGGGCCAAGAGGAAAGCATTAGAACCCAGCAGAGCGCAGGAATTCGACGATAGCAGTGTATAGCACAACAGTCT
>NW_017073699.1:0-260 GCF_001483705.2 Eufriesea mexicana | reverse complement strand
CTATTTGGAGTGGGACACATCAACAAACCATGGACGTGACACGTGGTGTTTACATTTGGCCCAGCCGACGTATGACGTGCCAGGCCCGTGATAATCAATTTTGACCCGAACGGTGTACCACGGGCCAGACTCGTGATAATGAGATTTGGCTCGAAAATTTGACCACGAGCCTCACACGTGGTTGTAGACCAAACGGGTTAAGTTCCGACAGACTCAGCGTCGATCTAAATTCTAACAGTTCCACTGATTTTCTCTGTACC
>NW_017073698.1:0-260 GCF_001483705.2 Eufriesea mexicana | reverse complement strand
ATTTGTTAGGTCTTAGCAAATGGGGATACATATATTTTGGTGTCTTTAGTGAAGTTTAAGAAACATTTCCTTTTGTATCGTAGGCAAGTTCAGGTGACAATTAATAATAAATTTATATTAGTAATTTAATTAGATGTTCATTTATTTGGTTACTTTTTGTTTCAAGATAATAAATAATATACAAGACAATTATATACTTATTTAATTTGCTGTTCAGTATTTTGGTAGCGATTAGGTGGATTAGGTATTGATTAATATAT
>NW_017073697.1:0-260 GCF_001483705.2 Eufriesea mexicana | reverse complement strand
ATTTTCCAGCCAGATTCTATATCATTGCAATGGCTACAGCACGTCAGTAGAATCTATCCTCCTTATGTGTCCAAGAAAATGGGTCACCATGATATTATTCGAAAATGTCAATTAAATTGTGTTTTCCATCAAGATTCTATAGCATCGCAATGTCGATGGCACGCCAATAGAATGTTTCATCCCTATTTATACAAGTGGGATTACTCACCGCGATATAAGTCCAAAATGTCAATAAAATCGAATTTTTCTGGCAGATTCTA
>NW_017073696.1:0-260 GCF_001483705.2 Eufriesea mexicana | reverse complement strand
AACGGAACATAACTCTTTCTAACCTGACGCGACCAGTATTGCTGGCCTTCACAGAACAAAGCAAAGTACAATATAGAAGTGTAGAGCGCTGATGTCCATAGAGTCGCAGTGTGCAGCACCGAATAACAGTGGGTAGCACAAAGGTCAATGCATCCCTGTCCTAACATAACCAAGCGTAACATTACCTATCGTAGCCAATCAAAGCCTATCGTGAAACGACCAATTTTGCTGACTTCTCCAGATTCAAGCAGAGAATAGTA
>NW_017073695.1:0-260 GCF_001483705.2 Eufriesea mexicana | reverse complement strand
TGTGGTGCTGGCTCGAAAGGTTTAGTTATACTACGTCTGGTTAGGTTAGGTTAGGATGGCTCCAAGTTTTGCTCTCTCCATGGCTATTCGGTAGATTTCTGCGCTTTACTGTGATCTAATATGTTCTGATTTGCCATGTGAAGGCCAGAAACAGTGGCCGCGGCGAGTTAGGTTTCATTGGGATACGTTTGGTTAGATTAGATTTGTTTGGGTTATGTTAGGGTGCCTTTGACTGTTCTGCTATACACTGCGATTATATG
>NW_017073694.1:0-260 GCF_001483705.2 Eufriesea mexicana | reverse complement strand
TTTCGTATAATATTCGAATGTTTCGTCGTTGGTTTGCTTATGTGTCATTGTTGGGTTTCTTATGTCTCATCGTTGTGTTGTTCCATTTATTTGGTTTATCATTGTTATTTATATTCGTTTCGCTTTTATTGTCTTTCCTCTTACTAATCCGTTTCATTTCAGTTTTATATATGTATTTTATTTTCAGGCTTATACATTTTCTTTTTAGATTTTAAAGTTTTTCAAGATTTCATTCGGAAGACATGGTTGGATGACGCGGG
>NW_017073693.1:0-260 GCF_001483705.2 Eufriesea mexicana | reverse complement strand
GATCTAATCACCAAGCTATAGCAGATCATAGATTTTGAATAGACCTATCCTCTGGCAAGTAGACGGCATTACTTGCAATTGGGCTGAACGCGTTAGGCGATCTATTCACCAAGCTATAACAGGCTATAGATTTGCAATAGGCCACTTCTCTGGCAAGAGGGTGGCTGTACTTGCCATTGGATTGATGGCGTTAGGCGATCTAATCACCAAGCTATAACAGGTTATATATTTTGAATAGACCTATTGTCTGGCAAGTAGAT
>NW_017073692.1:0-260 GCF_001483705.2 Eufriesea mexicana | reverse complement strand
TCCAGCAATAGCGGTCTCGGCACGTTAGGTTGTGTTATGTTACGTTTGGTTTGGTTAGGCTATATCAAGTTCGTTCTGGTTGTCTCTGACTTTTGTGCTGCACACTGATATTCGGAGTACTCCTGCGTTCTACCGTGTTCTACCATACTCTGTTTGTTCCTGTGGAGGTCAGCAATAGTGGTCGCGTCACGCTCCCATGAGTCACGCTACCTTTGGTTTGACTAGGCTAGGTTAGGTTATGTTAGGTTATCTACGACTTC
>NW_017073691.1:0-260 GCF_001483705.2 Eufriesea mexicana | reverse complement strand
GATGTATGTATGCACGAATGTACATGTGTATGTATGGATATGTGTAATGATGAATGTATGGATGTGTGGATAGGTGGATGGATCGATTTTTGTATGGACGTGTGGATCGCCGGGTGTATGGATGGGTGGATGTATGGTTGGATGGATGTATGGATGTCGGTATGTACGGATGTACGAATGTATGGTTGATACGGATGTGTGGATGTATGGATGTATATATGTATGGATGTATGTATGGATGGATGAATGAATGGACGGAT
>NW_017073690.1:0-260 GCF_001483705.2 Eufriesea mexicana | reverse complement strand
TAAAGTATCTTGCCTCCTTACTTATTCAAGGAAGTTGGCTCTCCACGATATTACTCCAAAATGGCAATAAAATTGAACTTTCCTTCCAGATTCTATAGCATTGCAATGGCTACAGCATGCCAATACAATCTTTCCTCCATGTTTATGCCAGAAAGTTAGCTCACCTGGATATTAGACGAAAATGTCAATAAAATTACACTCCCCAGCCAGATTATATAGCATTGCAATGGTTATAGCTTGCCACTATAATCTTTCCTCCA
>NW_017073689.1:0-260 GCF_001483705.2 Eufriesea mexicana | reverse complement strand
ATATTAGCCCATAATAGAACGCAGAAGTCCGCCGAATGCAGAGGATAGCACAAAACTTGAAGCTATCACATCCTATCCTAGCGTAACCTAACCTAATACCAAATGTAACATGATTCAAACCAACGTGACGAGACGTCTATTGCTGCCCTCCCCAGAGCCAAGCAGAGCATATGAGAGGAGCGTAGAGCGCAAAAATGCATCGAACCGAAGTGTATGGCATAAAAGTCAAAGCCATCCTCACCAAGCTTTGCCTAACTTGT
>NW_017073688.1:0-260 GCF_001483705.2 Eufriesea mexicana | reverse complement strand
ATGTATGGATGTTTGTGTGGTTGTATTTATGGATGTATGTATGGATGTATTTATGGATGTATGCAAGAATGTATGTTTGGATGTATGGATGGACGAATGTATGCGTGTATGTATGGATCTGGGGCTGTTGCGCGTATGGTTGCATGGATGGATGGACGGATGGATGTATGGATGGATGGATGCATGGATGTATGCAAGTATGGATTTATGCATGTATGGATGTATGTACGGATGTATGTATGGATATATCTACGGATGTA
>NW_017073687.1:0-260 GCF_001483705.2 Eufriesea mexicana | reverse complement strand
TGTCCTAGACTTTTGTGCTTTGCACTTTAGTGCAGCGGATTTCTGCCGCCTACTGTGCTTTAGTATATTCTGCTTAGCTCTGTGGAGGTCAGAAAGTGTGGTGTAGGCACGTCGGGTTGAGTTAGGTTACGCTTGGTTATGTTAGGTTTGGTCAGGTTAGGGTAATATAGCATAGACTTTTGCGCTGTACGCTGTTTTTCGGTAGATTTCTGCGCTCTCCGTTGCACTACTATGCTCTGCTCGACTCCGGGGAGGCCAGC
>NW_017073686.1:0-260 GCF_001483705.2 Eufriesea mexicana | reverse complement strand
AATTCTTAGCTTACTTCTAGAGGACCCCCAAAATTTCTACCCTCCACCCACATCTCCCAAGAAGTTGCAAATCGAACTGCACCAAAATACTCGTTTCCCTTCCACAAATTAATCAACCTCCACATTGTTCCCAAAAGCTAGAGAATATTTGTCCACGTGAACCTCAAAAAATTAGTAAAGGACGTAAACCACAGCCTGGACTAAAAATTAATTCTTAGCTTACTTGTAGAGGACCCCAAAAATTTCCACCCTTCACTCAC
>NW_017073685.1:0-260 GCF_001483705.2 Eufriesea mexicana | reverse complement strand
TTTGTTATATTGTATTAAAATAGAATTTTTTATTATGGGGATTTTGATGGTTGAGTAGTTTTTAAAAATTTTCCTCTTTGATTTCTACTTAATATATGTACACATAGCATTTTTATTTTTCATTACAATTATTTGTTGGAAATTTTTTCATTTGATCTGCAATTCATACACATGTAAATATGTTAGATTAAAATTTTTTTTTAATTACAGTTGATTTTAGTTAGAATATTTTATCTTAAGTTTGTTGAATATTTCTGTAT
>NW_017073684.1:0-260 GCF_001483705.2 Eufriesea mexicana | reverse complement strand
ATATAACTTCCAAGCCTTTCAATAGTATCCCCATCTAAGACAGGGCCTGCTTACTGACGAGTCCAGTTGACAAACCCAGGACGAAACGCTTCATTTCCTCACGTCCTTCTATCTGGTACATATTATAACACGACGATCAAGAGGATACCAACCGGCAGCACCGTAATAGGAACACCCATAAGTGATTATCGCAACGTCGTAAGGGAGACGACCCCTGCAGATAAAATATACAAACGATAGTGGTACTACAGTCGACGCCA
>NW_017073683.1:0-260 GCF_001483705.2 Eufriesea mexicana | reverse complement strand
ACATCCATGCTTCCGTACATCCATATATTCTTACATACATACATCCATGCATACATACATCCACACATCCATAACGCAAATACGTCCATACATTCATACATCCATACACACAAACGTCAATACATTAATACATACATTCATCCATACATCCGTCCATCCATACATACATACATCCAAACATCCATACATCCATAAGCCCATCCATCCATGCAATCATCCATCCATATGTACATCCATACATACGTCCATACATACATCCA
>NW_017073682.1:0-260 GCF_001483705.2 Eufriesea mexicana | reverse complement strand
AAAATCCTTCGCTGCCATTGGATCTGTATGAAAAGTAAAATTCTTTGATAAATCCAATAACAAATTTCATAGAAATAGGAAGGAATAAAAGGGAATAAAAAGAAAGAAGGGACTTGCCGACTTTTAAGGCTTTTTAACGGTCCAAAATTTTGAAGCCTTTTATTCTCATAAAATTCGTCGATACCGATATTCTAAAGTCCCAAATATTTCTCACCAAAACATCCTTAGTCGCCATTGGGTCTGCGTGAGAAATAAAATTT
>NW_017073681.1:0-260 GCF_001483705.2 Eufriesea mexicana | reverse complement strand
TGACCTAACCTAACCTAACCAAATGTAGCGTAACTCAACAAAACGTGCAGCGACCAATGCACCTGGACCTCCCATATCCCAGCAGAATGCAGTAGAACGCAGTAGAATTCAGAATTGCACCGAAAAACAGTGTATAGCACGAAAGCCAAAGCTACCCTGACCAAACTTAACCGCACCTGGACTAACCAAACATAGCATAACCCAACATAGCGTGCCAAGACAACTATTGCTCGCCACCCCGGAGTCCTGCAGGGTGTAGT
>NW_017073680.1:0-260 GCF_001483705.2 Eufriesea mexicana | reverse complement strand
CTATAGCCATTGCAATGCTCTGGATTCTGTCTGGAAAGTTCAATTTTATTGACATTTTCGACTAATTTCGTGGTGAGCTGAAACCTTGCATAGGAAAGGAGCAAAGATACGTTCGCAGTGCTCTAGCGATTGCAAAGCTGCGGAATCTGGCTGGAAATTTCAATTTTATGACAATTTCGACTAATATCGTGGTGAGCCAACTTTCTTATATAAACGAGGAGGAAAGATTATATTGGCAAGCTATAACCGTTGCAATGCTA
>NW_017073679.1:0-260 GCF_001483705.2 Eufriesea mexicana | reverse complement strand
TATTTATCGACTCTTTAGCGAGAGATTTTCGGATCGCTATTTTTCCTCAGCGACGGAACTGCCGAGGGCATATGCTTGACTCTGCACTCGGTCGATGCACCTCATTCCATGGCCTGACTCTAATTCCTACGCGATACGTTGCCACGATAGACGCATATTGGCGCGTAACGGAAGTATGTAACGCGCGTTTCCGGCTTCCTGACGACAATGGACATTATAGCTGCGTGATGCGGCCAGCATTTCTATATCCTTCTGACCAA
>NW_017073678.1:0-260 GCF_001483705.2 Eufriesea mexicana | reverse complement strand
TTTCCTCCTTATATATGAAAGAAAGTTAGCTCACCACGATATTAGTCGAAAATGTCAATAAAAGTGAATTCTCCAGCCAGGTTCTAAAGGATTGCAGTAGCTATAGTACGCTAGAAGAACCTTTCCTCCTTCTATATGCAAGAAGGCGAGATCACCACGATAGTAGTCGATAATGTCAATTAAATTGAATTTTCGAACCAGATTCTACAGCATTACCATGGCTATAGCACACCAATAGTATATTTCACACTTATTTATGC
>NW_017073677.1:0-260 GCF_001483705.2 Eufriesea mexicana | reverse complement strand
TGCTGTCCTCCGCAGAGCCAAGCAGAATATACAAGAGAGCAGTGGAGCGCTGTAGACGAACGCTCTCCAGTGTACAGCACAGAAGTCAAAGATATCCTAACCTGGCCTGACCTTATCTAACCTAAGCAAACGTTGCCTAACTCACCGTAACGTGCCGAGACTACCATTGCTGGCCTCCCCAGAGCGAGGCGGAGAATGTTCGAGCAATTTATAGCGCAGAGATCCAGAGTATAGAAGTGTATAGCATAAATGTTAATGCT
>NW_017073676.1:0-260 GCF_001483705.2 Eufriesea mexicana | reverse complement strand
CTACAGCATTGCAATGGCTATAGCGCGCCAATAGAATCTTACCTCCTTATTTATGCACGAAAGTTAGCTCACGACGATAATAGTCGAAAATGTAAATGAAATTTAGTTATCCCGACAGACTACATAGTATTGCAATGGCCATAGCTGGCCAATAGAATCTATCCTCCGTATTTATGCAAGAAAGATGCATCACCACCATATTATTCGAAAATGTCAATAAAGTTGAATTTTCGAGGAAGATTCTATAGCATTGCAATGGC
>NW_017073675.1:0-260 GCF_001483705.2 Eufriesea mexicana | reverse complement strand
AGGCGATGTATTCACCAAGCTATAACAGATTATAGATCTTGCATATACCTATTCTCTGGCAAGAAGATGGCAGTACTTGCAATTGGATTGGTGGCGATATGCCATTTATTCACCAAGCTATAACAGGTTTTAGATTTAGAATAGAAATATTCTCAGGCAAGTAGATGGCTGTACTTGCCATTGCATTGATGGCGTTTGGCGATCTATTCACCAAGCTATAACAGATTTTAAATTTTGAATAGACTTATTCTCTGGCAAGT
>NW_017073674.1:0-260 GCF_001483705.2 Eufriesea mexicana | reverse complement strand
AACAACTGCTTGTTCCCAATTAATACTTGGACGTCCGCGCGTCTAATAGAAATTCTTTCGTTTGGCGCCAGTAGGACTGACTCATCATTTGCGCATGATGCCAACGTGGTGTCTCTGGCATTTGTCTGATAGTTTTCGCGTGTCACCAACGTGGTGGCACAGTATACGGCATAGTGCTAGCTACTCATTTAACGCGAAATGCTGGTCAGCATAGAAACCCACCAAAATCACAATATCATACCCAACTCTCAAATACAGTA
>NW_017073673.1:0-260 GCF_001483705.2 Eufriesea mexicana | reverse complement strand
GACTTACTGTAATCATAATTAGTAGTATTGAAAATTGTCTTTTCTACTTTCCTAAATACGCTGCAAAATCACAGAAAGATTTAAAAATTTTTTTAAATACGTAATTAAAATTTACAGAAATTGTAAAATGTCGGATGGAATTTGAAAAAATTAAATGTGGCGAGAAATAATAATAATGGGAAATTGAATATAATGTGGAGTAATATTGCATATTTCGAAATTTGTGAAAATATTGATTAGAAAATGGGATATAGAATTTA
>NW_017073672.1:0-260 GCF_001483705.2 Eufriesea mexicana | reverse complement strand
ATGCTCTACTTACTTCTGCTTGGCTCAGTGGAGTGCGGCAGCAGATGTCGCGGAACGCTCCGTCGAGTACCGCTACGTTTGTTTAGGTTGGGTTATGTCTGCTTATGTTGGGATATCTTCCACTTTTGTGCTATTAAGAGCAATGCGGAGGATTTTTGCGAACTGCTGTGCTCTAGAGCAGACTACTTGTTTATGTTGTGGTCAGCAATAGCTGTCTCGTCGTGTTAGGTTTAGTTAGGTTACGTTTGTATATGTTACGT
>NW_017073671.1:0-260 GCF_001483705.2 Eufriesea mexicana | reverse complement strand
GGAGGTGAAGAATGGCGGTCTCGGCGCGTTATGTTAAGCTATGTTACGTTTGTTTATACAAAGCTCGGATATGTTGCGACAGCATAGAGTTGACATGAGTGCTACACACTGCTATTCCGAAGATTTGCACGATCAACATTGCTCTATTATGCTCGGCTCGATTCAGTGGAGGCCAGTAATGTTGGACCCGGCACCGAAGGTTGTGTCATGCTACGTTCAGTTTGGTTATGCTAGATTGGGTTAGGTTCGGATAGCACTGT
>NW_017073670.1:0-260 GCF_001483705.2 Eufriesea mexicana | reverse complement strand
CAAGTATTGATGGCCTCCACGGAGTCAATGAGAGCATATCTGTGGAGAGCAGATCACAGAAATCCACGGAGTCGCAGTGTATAGCAGAGAAGTCGAAACATGCGAAACCGAGACAATGCTAACACAGCTTAACCAAACGTACCGAATCCCAACAGAATATGCCGCGACCACTATTACTGGCGTCCCCAGTGCAAAGCAGAGCATACAATAGCATAGTTGGCCGCTGATGTGCACCGCATTACAGCGTACAGAACAGAAGT
>NW_017073669.1:0-260 GCF_001483705.2 Eufriesea mexicana | reverse complement strand
TTAGTTGTGTTACGTTTGGTTGCGTTTAGATATGCTAGGTTAGGAGGGGCATGCTTTGACTTTTGTGGTATACGTCGCTCTTCGGTGGATTTCTACCCTCTATATTGCTCTACTCTACTGTGCTCTACTCTCGGGAGGCCAGTAATTGTGGCCCCGGTCGGTAAGTTTGATTTATGGTACGTTAGGGTATGTTAGGTTTGGTTACGTTAAGAGCGGCTAGTTGTGACTTTTGCGATGTACACTGCTATTCGAAGGATTTA
>NW_017073668.1:0-260 GCF_001483705.2 Eufriesea mexicana | reverse complement strand
CTAGGGCACAGAAGAGGGCAGAAGTCTACGAACAACGGCCTGCAGCACAAAATGGAAAGCTATTATTACCAAACATGGCCTAAACCAACCTAACCGAACGTAGCGTGACTTATCATATCATACCGAGACCACTTGTGCTAGCTCTGCCAGAGCGAAGCTGAAAACATTAGGGCAACGTAGGGTGCAGGAATCCGCCAAATAGTAGACCGTAGCACTAAAGTCCTAGCTATCATCTCCTGATCTAGAAAATCGTAGCATAC
>NW_017073667.1:0-260 GCF_001483705.2 Eufriesea mexicana | reverse complement strand
AAAGCTACCGTATCCTAACCTAACCAAACGTAACCTAACCGAACGCAGCTAACTCAACTTAACGCGCCGAGACCACAATTTCTGATATCCCCATCGATGAGCAGATTATTGTATAGGAATGTAGGGCACAGAAATCCACCGAATAGCCGTGTATAGCATAAAAGTCAAAGCTATACTATCCTAACCTAACCAAACGTAGCATAACCAAACCTAACATAACACAACCTAACGTGCCGTGACCACTATTGCTGCCCTTACCA
>NW_017073666.1:0-260 GCF_001483705.2 Eufriesea mexicana | reverse complement strand
TTCAGCTTGGCGCTGGGAGGAACAGCAATTGTGGTATCACCACTCTACGTTTAGTTATGCTTCTTTCGCTTAGGTTAGGAAATGTCAGGCTAGGTTACGATGTATTTGACTCTTCTGCTTTACACTGCAGTGCGGCGGATTTCTGCGGCCTACTGGGCTCTAATATACCCTGGTTCGCTCTGTGGAAATGAGCAATTGTGGTCTAGGCACGATATATTTTGTTAGGCTACGTTTGCTTATATTACGTTAGGTTAGGTCAG
>NW_017073665.1:0-260 GCF_001483705.2 Eufriesea mexicana | reverse complement strand
TATGCAAGAAAGGCGGCTCATCGCGATATTATTCTAAAAGGTCAGTAAAATTGAATTTCCCTGACAGAGTCCATTGCATTTCAAAGGCTATAGCACGCCAATAGTATCTTTCCCACTCACCAATACAAGGAAGTTAGGTCACCACGATATTAGTCGAAAATGTCAATAAAATCTTATTTTCCTGGAGGATTCTATACCATTCAATGCCTATAGCACGCCAATAGAATCGTTCGTCCTTAGTTATGCAAGAAAGATAACTC
>NW_017073664.1:0-260 GCF_001483705.2 Eufriesea mexicana | reverse complement strand
CATACATTCGTACATTAATACATCCATACATCCACACATCCATACATCCATAAGTCCGTCCAAACATACAACCATCCACCCATACATACATCCATGCGTACATCGATATATACATGCTTACACCCATACACACATCCATACATACGTCCATCCATACATCCGCACATACACCCATATACACATAAATACATACATCCATATATATATATACCCATACATACATCCGTACATACACCCATACACACATCCATACATACATG
>NW_017073663.1:0-260 GCF_001483705.2 Eufriesea mexicana | reverse complement strand
ATATCTAATCTCTCGTTCTACCATAAACATTCATTGAAATCGATCCTCTTGCGCGCGGTCTCTTTCGTTCTGAGTCCAGGCACACCTGCCATTCTTCCAGGGCCGTACTTATTCCAATCCCACATGTATTTGCCTGTATTTGTTATACTACACCAATTTTGAGTGGTGGGATTTAAGAAGTAAATATGGCGTACACTCATACACCTGCGACATATCAAATCACCCTTCTTTTGCATAAAATCAGTATAATAAAATTACAA
>NW_017073662.1:0-260 GCF_001483705.2 Eufriesea mexicana | reverse complement strand
TCCCAACAATACCATACGTAACATGACCAAAGGCAACATAACCCTGCTTAAAGCGTCGAGGACACTACTGCTGGTCCCACATAGTCAAGCAGGGATATTTAGATCGCAGTAGAGCGCAGAAATCCACCGAATAGCAGTGAACAGAAAAAAAATCGAAGGTACCCTGCCCTAACCTAACAAAACGTGACATTACCAACCGCAGCCTAACTCAGTCTAACGTGGCGAGGCCAATACTGCTAGCATCCCCAAAGCGAAGCAGA
>NW_017073661.1:0-260 GCF_001483705.2 Eufriesea mexicana | reverse complement strand
AAGGAGGACATATTCTATTGGCGTGCTATAGGCATTGCAAAGCTATAGAATCTTCCTGGAAGATTCAATTTTATTGACATTCTGTACTAATATCGTTGTGAGCAATCTTTCTTTCATAAATAATGAGGAAAGATTATACTGGCGTGCTATAGCCATTGGACTGCTATTGAATATTGCTGGAAAATTCAATTTTATTGACATTTTCGACTAATATCGTTATGAGCTAACCTTCTTGCATAAATAAGGAGAAGAGATTCTGT
>NW_017073660.1:0-260 GCF_001483705.2 Eufriesea mexicana | reverse complement strand
TGATGACTTTATTTCCGCAGTAGTTCTTGTACAATCAATGTATGAATCAGCTACGGCTAGAGAAATTTATAATACCCAGTATTGTATTTGTTGCATTCACCAATCGAGCTCTGTAGCTGGTGGATAGACTTGTTTACTGCTAGTGTAAATTTCAATGCAAGCCTAGAGTAATCAATGTATCGCACGGTTATGACTAGAGATATTTCCAATCGACAGATCAGTTCCTATTGCGTCCAACAACAGAGCACTGCAGCAGTTGG
>NW_017073659.1:0-260 GCF_001483705.2 Eufriesea mexicana | reverse complement strand
CTCAACTTAACGTGCGCCGACCACGACTACTGCTCCCCCGAGAGCCGAGCAGAGTAGATTAGGGAAAAGTAAAGCACAGAAATCCACACAATTGCAGAGTATAGCAAAAAAGTCAAAACTACCCTGTCCCAACCTAACCACACGTAACATAACCGAACACAACCTGACTTAACCTAACGTGCCGAGACCACTATTTCTGTCCACCGCAGATGCAAACAAAACATGCTACAGCGCAATAGAGCTCAGAAACCCGCCAAGAA
>NW_017073658.1:0-260 GCF_001483705.2 Eufriesea mexicana | reverse complement strand
ATTAGTCGAAAATGTCAATAAAATTAAATTTTCCAGAAAGCTTGTATAGCATAGCAATGCCTACAGCACGCCAATAAGATACTTCCTCCTTATTTATGAAAGAAAGTTAACTCACCACGATATTAGAAGTAAATGACAATAAAATTGAGTTTTCCAGCCAGATTCGACAGCATTGCAATGGCTATAGCGTGCCAAATGGATCTTTCCGCCATACCTATGCAACGAAGTTTGCTATCCACGATATCAGTCGGAAATGTCAG
>NW_017073657.1:0-260 GCF_001483705.2 Eufriesea mexicana | reverse complement strand
CGGGCTGGATAGTTCAATTTTATTGACATTTTCGACTAATATCGTGTAGAGCTAGCTTCCTTGCATAAATATGGAGGAAAGATCCTTTTGGCGTGCTATAGCCATTGCAGTGCTGTAGAACCTGCCCGGAAAGTTCAATTTTATTGACATTTTCGACTAATATCGTGGTGAGTTAACTTTCTCGCGTTAATAAGGGAGAATAATTCTATTGGCGCGCTATTGCTATTGCAATGCTACAGAATCTGGATGGAAAGCTCAAT
>NW_017073656.1:0-260 GCF_001483705.2 Eufriesea mexicana | reverse complement strand
TATGTCATTTACCTGTTTCCCTATTTCGCATAAAATTGTCAAAATAGATATTCATACGTTAATCATAGCATTAAGAAAGGAAAAAAAAGATAAAATAACAGGAGGGTCCGTGGTACATTGTAAAATACCAAACTATTAGCACAGATACTGCAATTAGTTTAACACTCGACAGTCTTAATAATAGTCACGATTCTTTAATTTTTAAATTAATTATGTCATATTAAAATATTCCTCTTGCACCTAATATAGACATTAGAAAG
>NW_017073655.1:0-260 GCF_001483705.2 Eufriesea mexicana | reverse complement strand
ATCCATCCATACATACATACATCCATAAATCCGTCCAACCATACAACCATCCGTCCATACATATATCCATACCTACATCCATACATCCATACATACACCCATACACACATCCATACATACACCCATCCATACATCCACACATACATCTATACACACATCCAGACATACATCCATAGATATACCCATACATACATCCATAGATACATCCATACATCCATCAATACATGCATCCATACATACGCCCTTCCTTGCACGCATCC
>NW_017073654.1:0-260 GCF_001483705.2 Eufriesea mexicana | reverse complement strand
TGCTTGCCAGAGAATATGTTTTTTCAAAATATATAATCTGTTTTAGCTTGGTGAATAGGTCGCCTAGCGCATTCAACCAAAGGCAGGTATAGCCATCTACTTACCAGAGAATAAGTCTATTCAAAATATATAAGCTGCCATAGCTTGGTGGTTAGATCGCATATCGTCTGCAATCCAATGGCAAGTACACCCATCTTCTTGCCAGAGAATTGGTTTATTCGAAATCTATAACCTGTTATCGCTTGGTGAATAGATCGCCT
>NW_017073653.1:0-260 GCF_001483705.2 Eufriesea mexicana | reverse complement strand
GGCTAGGTTCGGATAGCTTTGACACTCTTGGCATAGACAGTTATTCAGTCGATCTCTGCACCCCGCTCTGCACTGCTACGCTCTGCTCGGCTCTGGGGAGGCCAGCAATAGCGGTCGTGGCACGATATGTTGCGTCAGGTTACGTTTGGTTAGGGTAGGTTTGCTTACGTATCGCTAGGTTGGCTTTGGCTTTTGTGCTACTCACTGCCATTCGGTAGATTTCTGCTATCCACTCTGCTCTAATATGTTCTACTTGGCTC
>NW_017073652.1:0-260 GCF_001483705.2 Eufriesea mexicana | reverse complement strand
CAGATTCTATAGAAGTGCAAGGGCTATACCACGCCACTAGAATATTTCTTCCCTATTTATGCATGGAAGTTAGTTCACCACAATATAAGTCGAAAATGTCTATAAAATTGTATTTTCCAGCCAGATTCTATTGCCTTGCAACGGCTACAGCACGCCAATAGGGTCTGCCCCATTATTTTTACAAGAAAGATAGCTCTCCACGATATTAGTCGAAAATGACAATCAAAATGATTTTTCCAGTCAGATTCTATAGCATTGGA
>NW_017073651.1:0-260 GCF_001483705.2 Eufriesea mexicana | reverse complement strand
ATGTCGTAACGTCTCGGAACATTTCTTAGAGAGAGTGGAAAGTGGATTAAGCGTAACATATGATCGAGTACGTCGTTTCTTACGAGGGACATGGTGTCGGCCAAAACAAGCAGAAGTTCACGGTATAAATAAAGCTATACCTCCCTCCGCTCAGCCGTCACGCGCTGGCTCCTATTCCTCTCTCCTTCTTCCCCTTTCCTGCTCCACGCTTCCCTTCCGCGCCGTACTGACGTAGCCGGACGTGTCAGAGGTGGCTTGAT
>NW_017073650.1:0-260 GCF_001483705.2 Eufriesea mexicana | reverse complement strand
CTCGAGAGGCCAGCAATAGAGGTTGCGGCACGTTAGGATGAGATACGTTACGTATGGCTACTTTACGATTGGTTAGGTTAGGAGGGGATTGCTTTGACTGTATTGCTGCTGTCTGCCGTTATGTGGAATTCTGCATCATACGGAGCTCTAATATCTCAAGCATGGCTCTCGGAAGACCAGCAGAGGTGGTCTCGGCGCGTTACGTTGGGTCAGGTTACGTTCGTTTAGGCTGGGTCGGGCTAAGTTTGGTTAGTATATCT
>NW_017073649.1:0-260 GCF_001483705.2 Eufriesea mexicana | reverse complement strand
CTCTACTATACTCCGCTCGACTTTGTGAAGGCCAATAATACTGGCCGCGGCGCATTAGTTCCAGTTAGATCACGTTTCGTTAGGTTATGTTAGGGTTGGTTTGGTCAGGTTATATTCGACTTTTGTGCTATACATTGCAGTGCGGTCTATATTTACGACCTACCGAGCTCTAGTGTACGCTGCCTGGCTCTGCAGAGGCCAGCAGTAGTGGCCTCGGCATATTAGATTGTGATAGTATACGTTTGCTTATGTTACGTTTG
>NW_017073648.1:0-260 GCF_001483705.2 Eufriesea mexicana | reverse complement strand
AGTCCTCGGAAAACTTCCAATTCCTATATATATAACTTCCTGACCTTCCAATAGTATCCACGTTTAAGACAGGGCCTGTTAGGGTAGTCTTACTGATGAACCCACTAACAGGCCCAGGACGAAACGCATCCCTTCCCTGTGTTCCTTTATCTGCTACCTATCATAGCAATACAGTCATCAGGATACCAACTAGGAATCACAAAAACATCATCGCAACCTCGTAGGGGGGCGCCCACAATTTAAAAAATTCTTAGTGCTTT
>NW_017073647.1:0-260 GCF_001483705.2 Eufriesea mexicana | reverse complement strand
ATTTATGCTCTCCACTGTGCTCTAGCATGCACTGCTTGGCACCGGGCAGGGCAGAATCAGCGGACTCGGCACGATAGTTTGATTTACGCTATGTTCGGCTATGCTCTGTTTGTTTGAGATAGGTTTGGGTAGCATCGACTTTTCTAATGTACACAGCGGTTATGTGGATTACTGCGTTATACTCTCCACTAACGTGATCCGCTTGTCTCAGTGGAAGCCAGCAATAGTGGCCGCGGCACGTTGGGTTTAGTTGGGCTATG
>NW_017073646.1:0-260 GCF_001483705.2 Eufriesea mexicana | reverse complement strand
TCAGGTCAGGCCAGGTCAGGTCAGGTCAGATGAGTCCGGTGAGTTCAGGTCAGGCCAGGTCAGCCCAGATCATATACGGTCAGGTCAGGTCAGGTCAGATCAGTCAGGTGTGGTCAGCTCAGGTCACGTCGGGTCCGGTTAGGTCAGGCCATGTCAGGTCAGGTCAGTACAGGTCAGGTCAGATCAGTCCGGTCGGATCAGGTCAGGTCAGGTCAGGTCAGGTTAGGTCAGGTCAGGTCAGGTTAGGTCAGGTCAGGTCA
>NW_017073645.1:0-260 GCF_001483705.2 Eufriesea mexicana | reverse complement strand
GCCTCGTCGAGCAGGCGTATCGGCCGATATGCCTTCGGAGAATTCGGCGGCTTCCCTAGTTTCAGGATCGGCACAACCCTCGCTCTCTTCCAACATGCCGGGGAGCGACCGGACCTGAGGCAGCTGTTGAACAGCCGTCGCACACGGTCACCCCACGCTTCCAGAGCCAGTGCAAATGCTCGGCCCGGGATGTAGTTCGGTCCGAGGGCGGTGCTCCTCGCCCCCATCCTGACGACCGCACGGCACACCTACTCGCGCGA
>NW_017073644.1:0-260 GCF_001483705.2 Eufriesea mexicana | reverse complement strand
CGCTGGAGGAATGTCCGGCGTGGGATCGTGAGCGCCGGGTACTGTGGCGCGTGGAGGGTAGGGTCCTTTCGATCACAGTCGTCGTGGCGCGGATGACGGAGGGCTTAGGTGCGTGGCGTGCGGTTGCCTACTTCTGCGAGGAGGTTATGCTACGGAAGGAGGCCGCGGAGGGAGCCCGCGAGCGTAGCGCGTGCTCTTCGCGCGTAGGGCGGCGGAGGCTGCAAGCACGGCGCCGGAGGGCGGCGCGCGCACTGCCTGAT
>NW_017073643.1:0-260 GCF_001483705.2 Eufriesea mexicana | reverse complement strand
ATTATTTGTTTATTTTTCACTGTGATCTTGCATTGCTATGTTAATGAAGAATCGAAGGATTTTTGGGATTTTCCTGCGCTGATCGTATTTTTGGTTAATTTAAATATTTATTCCTTGGTCTAAGATTTGAGTTCCCATGGCGTGTGGTATAATCGACGAGAAAGTTGGTCACACGTGGAGTCATCTTGTCTCAACACGTCTAAGAATAATATGCAATTGAGACAGAAAGAAGAAAATGAACCACGAGTCTGGCCCGTATT
>NW_017073642.1:0-260 GCF_001483705.2 Eufriesea mexicana | reverse complement strand
CAGGACAGGGCAGGTCTGGTCAGGTATAGCCTTCTCAGGTCAGGTCATGACGGGTCAGTACCGTTCACGTCATGTCAGGTCAGGCCTTTCCAGGTCAGGTCAGGTCAGTCAGGACAGGTCGGGTCATGTACGGCCTGTTAAAGTCAGGACAGGTCAGGTCTGGTCAGGTCAGGTCAGCTCAGGTCAGTCAGTACAGATCAGGCCAGGAAAGGCCGGTTAAAGTCAGGACAAGTCAGGTCAGGTCAGGTCAGATCAGTCAG
>NW_017073641.1:0-260 GCF_001483705.2 Eufriesea mexicana | reverse complement strand
GTTATGTTACTAGTGGTTAGGTTTAGAGAGGATATCATTGACTTTATTTCTGTAGTCTGCTGTAAGGTGGATTCCTGCTCCCTACAGTGCTTTAATATTTTCAGCTTGGCTCATGGAAGTCCAACAATGGTGGTCGCTGCTCGTTTGGTTTAGTTAGGTTACGCTCGGTTATGTTGGGTCAGGCTAAGTTTTGTTATTGGAGCTTTAACTTCCGTGATGTAGACTGCTATTCGTTGGATTTCAGCGCCCTATTGCGCTTC
>NW_017073640.1:0-260 GCF_001483705.2 Eufriesea mexicana | reverse complement strand
AATAACTTTATTTAACTTCCACATCGACCTAAAATTATACGTCTCCTCGAGATTAATTCCCTGATTCGTTTAACAACGATTTTTTGCAAATGAAAAATTTATGAAAACAAGCTTTGCTTTTCGGAAAATAGAAAATTAAGGTACCCTTACTTATTTTTACATCCTTATCGATGCTAACGAAATCGAATACCAAATTGCAGATTATCAATGTACCCATAATGACACCAATGCAGTACGAATTCAATATCAGAGATTAACCC
>NW_017073639.1:0-260 GCF_001483705.2 Eufriesea mexicana | reverse complement strand
ATCAGGAGGAAAGATTCTCCTGGTTTGCTATAACCATTGCATTGCAATATAATCTGACTGGAAAGTTGATTTCTATAGACATTTTCGACTTATGTCGTGGTGAGCAAACTTTTCTGCATAAAAATGGAGGAAAGATACTATTGGTTTGCTATAGCAAATGCCATGCAACAGAATCTGACTGAAATGTTCCATTCTATAGTCTTTGTCGACTAATATCGGGGTGAGCATGCTTTTCTGCATAAGTAAGGAGGAAAGATCCT
>NW_017073638.1:0-260 GCF_001483705.2 Eufriesea mexicana | reverse complement strand
CGTCAAATGTCGTGGTGAGAAAGTTTCTCTGCATAAATAAGGAAGAAAGATACTATCGGGTTGTTACAGATATGGCAATGCAATAGTGTCTAACCGAAAAGTTTAATTTCATTAACATTCTCCACTAATATTTTGTTGACCAAGCTTTTCTGCACAAAAAAGGAGCAATGATTACACTGGTTTGCAATAGCGAAACGATTACAATAGAATCTGACTGAAAAGGTCAATTCTATTGACATTTTCGACATATTTCGTGGTGA
>NW_017073637.1:0-260 GCF_001483705.2 Eufriesea mexicana | reverse complement strand
TGTCAATAAAATTGAATTTTCCGGCCTCATTCTACAGCATTGCAGTGGCTATAGTACGAAAAACGGAACTTTTCTCCTAACTTGTGGATGGAAGATATCTCACCACGATATTAGTAGAAAATGACATTAAAATTGAATTTTCACGGCAGATTCCGCAGAATTGCAATGGCTATAGCACGCCAAAAGGACCTTTCATTCATACTTATGCAAGGAAGCTTGCTCACCACGATATTAGTCGAAAATGTCAATAAAATTGAACT
>NW_017073636.1:0-260 GCF_001483705.2 Eufriesea mexicana | reverse complement strand
CAATCCATCCATACATCCATCAATCCAAACAACCATTCATCCATACATACATCCATACAAACATCCATATTTCCATACATCCATCCATCCATACATCCACCCATCCATTCATCCATCGAAACATACATCCATCCGTCCATACAAGCACCCATCCAAAAACCCATCGATCCATACATCTATACATACATACATCCATTCATCCATTCATTCATACATCCACACATCGATAAATACACCCATCCAACATCCATACAACCATA
>NW_017073635.1:0-260 GCF_001483705.2 Eufriesea mexicana | reverse complement strand
TGTCAATAAAATTGAATTTTCCATCGAGGTACAACAGAGTTGCAATGGCTATGGCACGCCAATAGAATCTTTAGTCCACATTCATGCAAGGAAGATAGCTCACCACGATATTAGTCTAAAATCTTAGTAGAATTGGTTTTTCCAGCCAGATTCAATAGCATTGCAATGGCTATAGCACGCCAGTAGAACCTTTCCAACTTACACATGCAAGGATGTGAGCTCACCACGATATTGGTCGAAAATGTCAATAAAACTGAATT
>NW_017073634.1:0-260 GCF_001483705.2 Eufriesea mexicana | reverse complement strand
CGGTACGTCAGGTTGAGATATGTTACGCTTGGTTTCGTTACGTTTGGTTAGCTTAGGACAGAATAACTTTGACCTCTGTGCTATACACTGCTATACGGTGGATTTCTGCGATCTACTGCGCCTTTGTATTTCCGGCTTGGCTCTGGGGATGGCAGAAATGGTGGTCTCGGCTGGTTGGGTTGAGTTAGGTTACGTTCGGTTTCGTTACGTTTGAATCCGTTACGTTTGGTTTCGTTACGTTTGGTTAGGTTAGGATGGGA
>NW_017073633.1:0-260 GCF_001483705.2 Eufriesea mexicana | reverse complement strand
AGTTAGCTCACCACGATATTAGTTGAAAATGTCAATAAAATTGAATTTTCCAGCCAGGTTCTACAGCAATGTAATGGCTTTGCCCTCCAATAGAATCTTTGCTCCTTATTTATGCAAGGAAGTTAGCTCACCAAGATATTAGTCGGAAATGACAATAAAATTGAATTTTCCAGCCAGATTCTATAGCATTGCTATGGCTATATCACGGCAATAGGATCTTTCCTCCTTGTTTATGCAATAAAGTTAGCTCACCACGATAT
>NW_017073632.1:0-260 GCF_001483705.2 Eufriesea mexicana | reverse complement strand
TGGATGTATGGATATATGTATGGATGGATGCATGTATGAACGGATGTATGTATCAATGTATTGGTACCTGTTTGCAACGTTATGTGCATTAATGTTATTATGTATGTATGCATTGACGTATGCATGGATGTGTGTGTTTAGGAATGTACGTATGTATATATGGATGTATGTATGTATGTATGGATATATGGATGAATGTATGAATGGATGCATGGATGTTTGTGTGGATGTGTGTAGGGATGTATGTATGGATGGATGGA
>NW_017073631.1:0-260 GCF_001483705.2 Eufriesea mexicana | reverse complement strand
GTTGCTAATAATTGTGAGTTGCCAACAATTGTGAGTGTAGTAGAAGAGTTGCTGCAGAAGTGTTGGTTAAGCGTTTTGATAAGTGTGGTAATGGTTACATAGATCTTTAAATATATATGTATTGGAATGAGTGGAACATGTATGTTTGGGATGGAAATATCTAATAAATTCGGGTTATTATCGTAAATGAGCCTGTGTGTAATGATTGAGGTGTTGTGTGAATTGTGTATGGTAATGTAATGTATTAAAGAACACAGAAA
>NW_017073630.1:0-260 GCF_001483705.2 Eufriesea mexicana | reverse complement strand
ACCCGACTAAGCTTGACATAACCTTACCTAACCAAACGTAACATAGCTCGACCAAACGTGCCGGGACCACTATTGCTGGCCTCGCTAGAGTCAAGCAGAAATATTGGAACGCAACAGGGCGCAGTTATTCGCGGATAGCTGTGTATAGCACAAAAGTCAAGATTATCGTATCCTAACCTCACTAAACGGAACATGTTCAAACGTAACCCAGCACAACCTAGCAAGGCGTGGCCCCTATTGCAGGCCCCCACAGCGTCGGG
>NW_017073629.1:0-260 GCF_001483705.2 Eufriesea mexicana | reverse complement strand
TGGATTGATGGATGTATGGATGGATTGATGTATGGATGGACGGATGTACGGAAGTATGAATGTGTGGATGTTTGGCTGTCTGCATGTATGGATGTGTGCATGGATGTATGTAGGGATGCACTAACGGATGTATGTATGGATGAGTGTATGTGTGAATGCGTGGATGTATAGATGCATGTATGTACCTATGTATGGACGTACGTATGGATGGATGAGTGCATGGATGGATTGATTTGTGGATGTATGGATGTGTGGATGTA
>NW_017073628.1:0-260 GCF_001483705.2 Eufriesea mexicana | reverse complement strand
ATTTCATTCTCATTTTGGACTAATATCGTGGTGAGCTCTCTTTCTTGCATAAATACGGATAAAGGATTCTATTGGCCTGCAATAGCCATCGGAATGCAATGGAATCTGGCAGGAAAATTCAATTTTTGTTAATAATTTCGAATAATATCGTGGTGAGCAAACTTCCTCGCATAAATAGGTAGGGTAGATTCTATTGTCGTGCTATTGCCACTGCATTGATATAGAATGTAGCTGGGAAATTCAATTTTCTTGACATTTTC
>NW_017073627.1:0-260 GCF_001483705.2 Eufriesea mexicana | reverse complement strand
CGCAAATATTTTCTGCTTGTATCTGGGGAGGGCAGCAACAGAGGTCTCGTCACGTTAGGTTTGGTTAGGATACATATTGTTACATTGAGCTTGGTTACGTGAGGATACGGTAGCTTTTACCTTCGTGCTATGCATTGCTATTCTCCGGACTCCAGCCCTCTACCCTCCTCCAATATTTCCTGTTTGGCTATGTGGAGGCCGTCAACAGCGGTCTCGACACATTAGTTTGAATTAGGTTACGTTTGGTTACGCGATGTTTG
>NW_017073626.1:0-260 GCF_001483705.2 Eufriesea mexicana | reverse complement strand
AGGTCAGGTCAGGTCAGGTCAGGTCAGGTCAGGTCATGTCAGGTCAGGTCAGGCCAGGTCAGGCCAGGTCAAGTCAGGTGAGATGAGTCCGGTCAGGTCTGGTCAGGTCTAGTTAGATCATGCCATGTCACGTTAGGTCAAGTCAGGTCAGGACAGGGCAGGTCAGGTCAGGCCAGGTCACGCCAGGCGAGGCCAGATCGTGTCAGTTCAGGTCAGGTCAGGTCAGTCAGGTCAGGTCAGGTCAGGTCAGGTCAGATCAG
>NW_017073625.1:0-260 GCF_001483705.2 Eufriesea mexicana | reverse complement strand
TGAATAGATCTCCTAACGCCATCAAACCAATGGCAAGTACAGCCATCTACTTTCTAGAGAATAGGTCAATTCAAAAGCAATAACCTGTTATAGAATGGAGAATAGATCGCCTAAGGCCTTCAAACCAATGGCAAGTACAGCTATCTACTTCGCAGAGAATAGGTCTATTCAAAATCTATAAGCTGTCATTGCTTGGGGATTAGATCGCCTAACGCCTTCAATCCAATGGCAAGTACAGCCATCTACTTTCCAGAGAATAG
>NW_017073624.1:0-260 GCF_001483705.2 Eufriesea mexicana | reverse complement strand
CATAAACATGGAGGAAATATTCTATTGGCGCGCTATAGCCATTGCAATGCTATAGAATCAGCCTCGAAAACTCAATTTTATTGATATTTTCGACTAATATCGTGGTGAGGTAACTTTCATGCATAAATATGGAGGAAATATCCTTTTGGCGCGCTATAGCCATTACAATGGTGTAGAATATGGCCGGAGCATTAATACTTACTGACATCTTCGACCAATATCGTGGTGACCTAGCTTTCTTGCATATGTAAGGAGGAAAG
>NW_017073623.1:0-260 GCF_001483705.2 Eufriesea mexicana | reverse complement strand
TTGCACGCCTATGTACGGGCCGGACGATACCGGTAGTGTAGATCCGCCGCACATGTGTCCGGGTCACACGACACCAGTGGTGTCGGTTCGGCGCGCTTAGCCACGGGACCGACGATCCCAGCCACATCGTTCCTACATGCCTAATTACGAGCAACTAATGTCAGTAATTTAATGTGCTGCGCCTATCCCTGGGGTTTATTCACGTGGTTTCCGTAAGCGCGGGATTGAGATGCGCCCAGTCAGCGCGTTAAAGGAAAATA
>NW_017073622.1:0-260 GCF_001483705.2 Eufriesea mexicana | reverse complement strand
TATTCTACGTTTGATTAGGGTACGTTCTGTAAGGTTAGGAAAGGTTGACCTTGACTTTTGTACGATGCACTGATATTTGGTGGCATTCTGCACTCTTCTGCGTCGTACTATATTCTGCTTGGCTCTGGGGTGGACAGCAAATGTGGCCTCGGCTCGTTAATAGTATAGGTTAGGTTTAAGTCATGCTGTTTCTGACGTTTGCGCTGTACACTGCAATGCGTTCGATTTCTACGTTCTACCGAGCTCCAATCTGCTCTGCG
>NW_017073621.1:0-260 GCF_001483705.2 Eufriesea mexicana | reverse complement strand
CAGCGACGACCATTGCTTGCCTCCCCAGAGTCAAGCAGAACACATCAGCGGAGAGCAAAACGCCGAAATCCGTAGAATCGCAATGAATATCAGAGAAGTCAGAGCTACCCAAACCTAACATAAACCAACGGAACGCGACCAAACATAGCCTGTCTCAAATTAATGTGCTCAGACCGTTATTGTTGCCCACCACGGAACCGAGCAGGGCATACCAGAGCACAGTAGAGCGCAGAAATCCACCGAAAAGCAGTGTACAGCGC
>NW_017073620.1:0-260 GCF_001483705.2 Eufriesea mexicana | reverse complement strand
TAATAAATAGTATAAATAGTATAGATAGTGTAGTATATTATTATTATTAATTAATTACACTATGTATATATATTATTGCAATAATATTGATAATATCGTGATAGAAATATTATAAATATTATAGTAATAAATAGTATAAATAGTATAGATGGTATAATATATTATTATTATTACATAATTACACTATGTATATATATTATTGCAATAATATTGATAATATCATGATAGAAATATTATAAATATTATAGTAATAAATAGTA
>NW_017073619.1:0-260 GCF_001483705.2 Eufriesea mexicana | reverse complement strand
TAGGAGAGAAGACTTTAGACCTTTGTGCTATACACTGCCACTCGGAGGATTTACGCGCTCTAGGTTGCTCTACTACACTGTATTCGAACCTTGGAAGTGAGCAATAGTGGTGGTGGCACATTAGGTTGTGTTAGGATAGGTTTGCTTTTTATAGGCTAGATTCTGCTTGGTTAGGACGGCTTTGACTTACATGCTACGAACTGCTTTTCGGTGGATTTCTGTGATCTGCGGTGCTCTATGATATTCTGCTTGGCATTGTG
>NW_017073618.1:0-260 GCF_001483705.2 Eufriesea mexicana | reverse complement strand
ATTGTCATGCTATAGCCATTGCAATGCCATAGAATGAGGTTGGAAAATTCATTTTTATCGACAGTTTCGACTGATACCTTAGTGAACTATCTTTCTTGCATAAATAAGTGTCGGGTATAGTATTGGCGTGCTATAGCTATGGTAATGCTATAGAACATGGGTGGAAAATACAATTATATTGACATTATCGACTACTGTCGTGGTGACCAAACTTTCTTGCAAATAGAAGAAGGAAAGTTTCAACTGGCGTACTATAGTCA
>NW_017073617.1:0-260 GCF_001483705.2 Eufriesea mexicana | reverse complement strand
TTCAATAAAGAAAAATATGTGCGCATTATTGATAGTTCTGTACTACGATTAAATTCTCAATTAAAATAATATTTGACTGTAAAAAAGTTATAATTCAATAATTCACGTTTGAATCGATTTACGGTCACTGGGTGATTACAATGTCACAAGATTTAGATGGTTATTAGAATTGATTTTAAACCAAAAATTGTACATGGTTAATTGGATGAAAAGTTGTATCGATGCAAATTGAATCATGTGAAATATTATAAGATTCGATC
>NW_017073616.1:0-260 GCF_001483705.2 Eufriesea mexicana | reverse complement strand
TCGGCACTTTACTTTGTGCTACGTTACGTTCGATTATGTCAGGATTGGTCAAGTTAGAAAAGGACAGCATTAACTTTTGCGATGTACAATGCAACTCGGTTGATCTCTGCGCTCTACTGTGCTCTGGTATGTTCTTCTTTGTTCCGTCGATGCACGTAATAGTGGTTTCGGCTCGATACGTTTAGTTATTCTACGTATGGTTAGGTTAGGTTAGGTCATGTTAGGTTACGTTGTCTTTGTCTTTTGTGCTATACACTGCT
>NW_017073615.1:0-260 GCF_001483705.2 Eufriesea mexicana | reverse complement strand
GCTCGCGTCACGTCATGCTGAGATATGCTACGTATGGTTAGGCTAGGTTAGGTTAATTTCGGTTAGTATAGCTCCGTCTCTCGTGTTATACACTGCTATTAGGTGGATCTCTGTGATATACTGTGCTCTTATATATTCTCCTTGGCTCTGCGGATGGCAGCGGCAGTGTACGCAGCACGTCATGTTGAGTTATGCTTCGTACGGTTAGGTTAGGTGAGGCTACGTTTCGTTATGGCAGCCTTGAGTTTCGTGATGTACAC
>NW_017073614.1:0-260 GCF_001483705.2 Eufriesea mexicana | reverse complement strand
CCAACATGGCTGTCCTCTTCAGCGCCAAGCAGAGCATATTAGAGGATCATAGAGCCCAGAGGTTCATAGAATGCAAGTGCATAGCACGAAAGTCAAAGACGACCACAAATAACCCCAACATACCTAACTTAACCGACCGTAACTTAACATATCCTAACGGGCCGCGGCCACAATTTCAATCACTCCCACATTAAAGTAGAGAATGTGAGATAGCAGTAGAGGCTGAAATCCACCTGGTAGACATGTACAGCACAATAGTC
>NW_017073613.1:0-260 GCF_001483705.2 Eufriesea mexicana | reverse complement strand
ATGCGTCAGGCCCTTAGCATGATCATATTTGGTCATATTGGCGGAGGCTTTTGGGGAATATATAAAGAAGGCAAAAATGGTTAGCGGACAGTTTTTGAGAGACAGTTATGTTGGAACAGTTATGTTGTGTACAGTTGTAGGGTAGAGTTTAGTTGAAATAGACGAGTTGTAATCGTGTTGCTAGTTGTAGTTGTAACAGTTTCTATATATCTATATTCGTAGCCTTTATCGTCACCACTATTGTATTATTATTATTACTA
>NW_017073612.1:0-260 GCF_001483705.2 Eufriesea mexicana | reverse complement strand
AAAAATAAAGTGTATAAGTGAAAAAATCCGAAAATTGAGAAATCAATGAAAATGGCATTGTGGCAAGTTAGAATGAATGAAACCATGTACAAAAGTATAAAAATATGTATATGTCATAAAGTTATTTATCGAGTTATTATCGAAAGAACTCCAGTCGTGTCCCTTCGGACGGACCGAGAGGGACGATCCCAGTCGTTTCGCTTCCATCCGGCCGATGGGGATGAACGCCAGTCGTGTCGCTTCGGAAGGTTTGAAAGGAC
>NW_017073611.1:0-260 GCF_001483705.2 Eufriesea mexicana | reverse complement strand
AGCTCACCACGATATTAGTCGAAAATGTCAATAAAATTGATTTTCCAATGAAATTCTATAGCAATGCAATGGCTATAGTATGCCAATAGAATCTTTCCTCCTTATTTATGCAACAAAATTAGTTCACCACGATATAAGTCGGAAATGTCATTAAAAATGAATTTTCCAGTCAGATTCTATGGCTTTGCAATGGATATAGCATACCAAGAGGATCATACCTCCGTATCTATGCAACAAATGTAGCTCACCACGATATCATT
>NW_017073610.1:0-260 GCF_001483705.2 Eufriesea mexicana | reverse complement strand
CTTTCTCTAATGCGAGTGAAAATGGACAAACGTCGCTTCAACGCTTTGACTGCCACGTTCATCATACATGACCAACCACGGTTTCTCCTGTGACGCCACGGTGGCCATTGGTGGCCGGAGCACTTACACGCTCCGAATAATAAAAATACTCCCGTGCCAGTCAAAGGGTTAACCCGAAGTATAAAAGACAGTATAAAAGATAGAGCGAAGATGGGACGAAAATCTTGGAATCAATGACGAATTCGACGCTAGGCTTCGAC
>NW_017073609.1:0-260 GCF_001483705.2 Eufriesea mexicana | reverse complement strand
AAATGCTGGTGACATCACGTTGGTATCATACGCAAATGATGAGTCAGTCCTACTGACGCCAAACGAAAGAATCCCGATTAGACGTGCTGACGGCATAGAGTTAAGACTTTTGAAGAAGAATCGATGTGAGAGTGTCAATTGTGTGATCTAGTCTTTTAGTTTATAGCTCACTTCTAAGTCCTTTTAGCTCGTAATAAGTATAATAATACATTGGAATAAAACACCATCTCTAATTCCTTATATTTGCCAATCAAAAATAT
>NW_017073608.1:0-260 GCF_001483705.2 Eufriesea mexicana | reverse complement strand
CTCTAGAGATTTCGGCGACAGTGGTCTCGGCACGCCTGGTTATGTTAGATTTCGTTTGCTAATATCATGTTTGCGTAAGTTATGAAAACATAGAATTGTCTTATTTGCTATACATTGCTATTCCTTGAATTTCAACGGCATGCGTTGCTGTACCCTACTCCGCTTGAAACTGGGGAGGCTAGTAGTAGTGGTCTCGTCACGTTAGTTTAAGTTACGCTTCGTTTGGGTAGGATACGTTGGTCTGTGTTAGTCTTGAATAG
>NW_017073607.1:0-260 GCF_001483705.2 Eufriesea mexicana | reverse complement strand
GTTGCAATGCAATAGAATCTGGATGGAAAATTCAATTTTATTGACATTTTCGTCTAATATCGTTGTGAGCAAGCTTCCTGTCATAAGTATGGTGGAAATATTCTTTTGGCGTGCTATATCCATTGCATTGCTTTAGAATCCGGCCGGAAAATTCAATTTTAATGACATTTTCGAATAATATCGTGGTGAGTTACCTTTCTTGCATAAATAAGGAGGAAAGATTTTATTGCCGTGCTGTTGCCATTTCAATTCTACAGAAT
>NW_017073606.1:0-260 GCF_001483705.2 Eufriesea mexicana | reverse complement strand
GGCTATAGGACGCCAATAGAATCTTTCCTCCTTATTTATGCAAGAAAGTTAGCTCACATAGATGACAGTCGAACTTGTCAATATAATTATACTTTCCGGGCAGATTCTGATGCACTGCTGCGGCTATAGCAGGCCAATAGGACCTTTCCTCCATATTTATGCAAAAAGGTATTTCACCAAGATGTTAGTCGAAAATAACAATAAAATTTAATTTTCCAGCATGATTCTATAGCATTGCAATGGCTACAGCACGCCAATAG
>NW_017073605.1:0-260 GCF_001483705.2 Eufriesea mexicana | reverse complement strand
CCGCGGACGCCATTTCTGACATCCGCAGAGCAAAGCAGAGAATATTAGATTGCAGTAGAGCGCGGAAATACACCGAATAGCAGTGTAAAGCACCAAAGTCAGGGCTATAATCTCCTAACCTGACAAAACGTGAAATGAACAAACGTAACGTAGCACAGCCTGTGATGCCACGACCACTACTGCTGGCCTCAGGATAACTGGGAAGAGTGTAGCAGAGCAATGTAGGTTGCTCAAGTCGACCGGACAGCAGTGTACAGCAC
>NW_017073604.1:0-260 GCF_001483705.2 Eufriesea mexicana | reverse complement strand
GCCATTGCAGTGCTATAGAATCTGACTGGAAAATTGAATTTTTTTGAGATTTTCGTCTAATATAGTGGTGAGCTAACTTTCATGAATAATTAAGGAAGAAATATCTTATTTTGGTGCTATAGCCATTTCAATGCTATAGAATCTGTCTGGAAAATAAAATTTTATTTACATTTTCGGCTAATAATGTGGTGACCTATCTTTCTTGGACATATAAGTAAGAAAGATTCCACTGTCGCGCTATAGTCATAACGATGCTATAG
>NW_017073603.1:0-260 GCF_001483705.2 Eufriesea mexicana | reverse complement strand
CAGTGAGGTTCAACTGACTGGCCCGTATCACCGATGGTGGTCGGTGGTGTGTTCAGTATATGAGTTCCAAATTGTTCATGGAGTTTATTTAACATGGTATCTTTTTAAACGATTGATACACAATCGCGGATTATTCCGCGTACGGTGATAAAAGACTGTCGCGGGTTCGCGGATTATTCCGCGCTCGGTGATAGGCCACAGTTGTGGCTCGCGAAATATTAAATGGGTTAAGACCCAATTACCTCATACCTACGATATAC
>NW_017073602.1:0-260 GCF_001483705.2 Eufriesea mexicana | reverse complement strand
TATCTTCGACTTTTGTGCTATACACTGCAATGCGGCAGATTTCTACGCTCTAATGTGCTCTAGTATGTCCTGCCTGTATCTGGGGATGTGGGCTATAGCTGCCTCGGCGCATTGGAATGGGTTATATTATGTTCGGTTATGTTCCGTCAGCTTGGGTTTGGCTTGGTTAGCTTTGACTTTTCTGCTCTACATTGCCCGTCCGTGGATTTCAACGACACACTGTCCTCTAATATGTTCAGCTTGCCTATGGGGAGGACATC
>NW_017073601.1:0-260 GCF_001483705.2 Eufriesea mexicana | reverse complement strand
GTTTGAATAGACCTATCCTCTGGCAAGTAGATGGCTGTACTTGCCATTGTATTGAATGCGTTACGCGATCTATTCACCATGCTATAACAGGTTATAGATTTTGAAAAGCCTATTCTCTTGCAAGTAGATGGCAGTCCTTGACGTTGCTTGAAGACGCTGGGCGAGCTATTAACCATGCTATAACAGATTATAGACTAGGAATAGACCTATTCTCTGGCAAGTACATGGCTGTACTTGCCATTGGATTGAAGGCGATAGGC
>NW_017073600.1:0-260 GCF_001483705.2 Eufriesea mexicana | reverse complement strand
AGAAGAGACCTGACATGACCTGACCGGTATGATCTGACCTGACCTGGCCTGACCAGGCACGAACTGACCTGACCTCACCTGCCCCGGCATTGCCTGGCCTGACTTGGCCGTGCCAGACATGGCCTCACCTGACCGGGCCGGACAAGAACTGACCTGACATGACCGGAAATCTCCTGACCCGAACTGAAATGACCTGACCTAACCTGACATGACATGACCTGACCTGACCTGAGCTGACCAGACCTGACCTGACCTGACCT
>NW_017073599.1:0-260 GCF_001483705.2 Eufriesea mexicana | reverse complement strand
ATAATCTTTCCTGCTTGGTTATGCAAGAAATTTAGCTCATCACGATATTAGTCGTAAATGTCAATAAAATTGAACATTCCAGCCAGATTCCATAGTATTGAAATGGCTATAGCACGCCAATAGAATCTACCCTGCTTATTCAGGCAAGAAATATAGCTCACCACGATAGTAGTCGAAACTGTCAATAATATTGAACATTCCAGCCAGATTCCATAGTATTGATATGGCTATAGCACGCCAATAGAATCTTTCGTCCTTAT
>NW_017073598.1:0-260 GCF_001483705.2 Eufriesea mexicana | reverse complement strand
GTCAGGGTGGCCTTAACTCACTTGTTGCACACTGCTATTCTGAGGACATCTGCGCACTACTGTACCCTAGAACGCCCCGCTTGGCTCTGGGGTGCGCAGCATTAGCGTTCTCGGTACGCTAGGTTGAGTTAAGCTATGTTTTGCTATGCTCTGCTGCTTTGCGTTTGGTTTGGGTAGCTACGGCGTTTCAGATATATACTTCGATTCTATTGATTTCTGCGTTCTGCTTTCCACTAATGTGTTCTGCTTGGCTCTGGGGA
>NW_017073597.1:0-260 GCF_001483705.2 Eufriesea mexicana | reverse complement strand
AAGATACCCTAACCTAACCTTATCAAACGTACCCTAACTGAACGTAACCTGACTATGCATAACTTGCCGATACCACAATTGCTGGCCTCCCCAGAGCCAAGCAGAGGAAATTAGGGCACAGTAGAGAGCAGAAGTCCACCGAATGACAGATTATAGCACGAAAGCCAAAGTTATTCTATCCTAGCCTAACAAAACTCAACATAACCAAACGCAAGCTAACGAACACAACGTGCTGTGACCACTATTGCTGGCTTCCACAG
>NW_017073596.1:0-260 GCF_001483705.2 Eufriesea mexicana | reverse complement strand
CAATGATATAAGTTTGATAACACTTCTATAATGACAAAATACAGATCCAGCGTGCCACGAGGACTTAAAAATTGACAACAGAGTACTGAGTACAACCATCAGCAATGTAATATTGCCGTTGGATTACTCTGTTCACTGAGGATGTAAATTCCATTGCAATTGTGGAATAATCAATGTATATTACGGTTATGGCTTGAGACCTTTCTTATTGACAGTACGGTACTCAATATATCAACCAATGTAACGCTGTAGCCATTGGA
>NW_017073595.1:0-260 GCF_001483705.2 Eufriesea mexicana | reverse complement strand
TTGCAACGGCTATATCTCGCAAAAAGGATCTTTCCTCCATACATATGCCAGGAAGCTATCTCATCATGATATTAGTCGAAAATGTCAATAAAATTGTATTTTCCAGCCCGATTCTGCAGCATTGCAGTGGCTATAGCACGCCAAAAGAATCTTTCCTACTTACTTATGCAAGGAAGGCGGCTCACCACGATATCAGTCGAAAATGTCAATAAAATTGAATTTTCCACAGAGATTCTATACCATTGCAACGGTTACACCTT
>NW_017073594.1:0-260 GCF_001483705.2 Eufriesea mexicana | reverse complement strand
TACTGTGACGTAATATGTTCTGCTTGGCAATGAGGATGACAGCAATAGATGTCTCGGCACGATAGGAGGTGTTAGGTTAAGTGCGGTTGCGTATCGTTTGGACAGGTTAGGATAGTATAGCTATGATTTTTGTGCTATGCGCGGCAATGCGGTTGGTTACGGTGCTGAATTCTGCTCCAGTGTGTTCTGCATGGCAATCGGGAGGTAAGCAATAGCGGTCTCGGCGCGTTAGGATGTGTTGCGCTTGGTTCGGTCCTGTT
>NW_017073593.1:0-260 GCF_001483705.2 Eufriesea mexicana | reverse complement strand
CCCAGAGCCATGCAGAAAATATTAGAACGCAGTAGAGCGCAGATGTCGGATGATACATGTGTACAGCGCAGGTGTCTATGCTTTCCAATCCCAACATTACCAAGCGTAACATAACCAAACATAGCATAGCTCATCCTAACGTACCGAGAAGCCTATTTCTGGCCTCCCCAGAGGCAAGTAGAGTATACAAGAGTACAACAGCGCGTGGAAATCCTCCGCATTGCAGTGCACAGCACAAAAGACAAACATATCCTGATAGA
>NW_017073592.1:0-260 GCF_001483705.2 Eufriesea mexicana | reverse complement strand
AAGTACAGCCATCTACTTGCCAGAGAATAGGTCTGATCAAAATCTATAACCTGATATAGCTTGATGAAGAGATCGCCGGACGCCTTCAATCCAATGGGAAGTAGAGCCACCTACTTGCCAGAGAATAGGTAAATTCAAAAACTGTAATCAGTTATAGCTTGGTTAATAAGTCGCCTAACCTTTGCAACCAGTGGCAGGTACAGCAACCTACTTGCAAGAGAATAGGTGCATTCAAAATCTATAATCTGTTGTAGCTTGGC
>NW_017073591.1:0-260 GCF_001483705.2 Eufriesea mexicana | reverse complement strand
CAGGTCAGGTCATGTCAGGTCAGGTCTGTGAGATGATGTCAGTTCGGGTCAGTTCAGTTCAGGTGAGGTCAGGCAAGGTCAGGTCACGTCAGGTCAGGTCAAGTAAGGTCAGTACAGGTCGGGTCATGTCAGGTAATCCCGGTTAAAGTCAGGAGAGGTCAGGTCAGGTCAGGTCAGAAGCTGTCAGTTCAGGTCATTTCAGGTCAGTCCAGGCCAGGCCAGATCATGTCTGGTCAGGTCAGGTCAGTTCAGGTCAGGTC
>NW_017073590.1:0-260 GCF_001483705.2 Eufriesea mexicana | reverse complement strand
TATCATATTCCATATCATTGCAATGGCTATAGCATGCCAATAGAATCTTTCCTCGTTATTTGTGCATCAAAATTAGCTCTCCGCGATATTAGTCGATAATGTCAATAAAATTGAATTTTCCAGTCAGATTCCATAGCATTACAATAGCTATAGCATGCTAATAGAATCTTTCCTTCTTATTTATGTAGGAAAATTATCTCACCACGATATTAGTCGATAATGTCAATAAAATTGAATTTTCCAGTCAGTTTCTATAGCAT
>NW_017073589.1:0-260 GCF_001483705.2 Eufriesea mexicana | reverse complement strand
TCCCTAGGGTCGAGTAGATTATAGTAGTGCAACCAAGAGCGCAGAAAGCCACAGAACAGCAGAACCTAGCACGACAGTCAAAGTTATCCTATCCCAACCTAACCAAACGTGACATAAGCGAACGTAAAGTGACTCAACCTAACAATCCTAGACCACCATAGCTGGCATCCCCAGAGCCAAGCAGAACACAATAAAGCACTATAGAGCGCAGAATTCTTCAGAATAGCAATGTATAGCACAAAAGCCGAAGCTAACCTGTC
>NW_017073588.1:0-260 GCF_001483705.2 Eufriesea mexicana | reverse complement strand
GTGGTCGCGGCAAGTTATTCTGAGTCATGCTACGTTCTGTTAGGTTTGGTTAGATCAGGTTAGGTTACGATACCTTCGACTTATGTGCTGTATCTGCTACACGCGCATTTCTGCGCTCTACTCTGTTACAATATTTTCTGCATCGATCCGGCGAGGCCAGCAATACTCGTCTCGGCGCGTCAGGTTGGGTCACGTTTCGTTTCGTTATGTTAGGTTAGGAAGGATCTGTAAGCGTTTCTTTGGCTTTTACGCAGTACACT
>NW_017073587.1:0-260 GCF_001483705.2 Eufriesea mexicana | reverse complement strand
GGTGGATCTCTGCACTCTACTGTGCTGTAACATGTTCTGCTCCGCTCTGGAGAGGCCAGCAATGGAGGTATCTTCTCGAAAGGCTTAGCTATTCTACCTTTGATTAGGTTAGGTTATGACACGTTAGCTTAAAATGTCTTTGACTTTTGTGCTATACACTGCTATACGGTGGCATTTTGCGCTCCGCTGCGCTCCGCTGCGCTCCGCTGCGCTCTTGTATGTTCTGCTTTACTATGGGTAGGACAGCAGTATTGGCCCGG
>NW_017073586.1:0-260 GCF_001483705.2 Eufriesea mexicana | reverse complement strand
CTTTTTGTGTGCTATAGCCATTGCAATGATATAGAATGTGGCTGGAAAATACAGTATTGTTGATATTTTCGATTAATTTCGTGGGGAGCTACCTTCCTTGCTTAAGTAAGTAGGAAACGTTCTGTTGGCGTGCTATAGTCATTGCAAAGCTACAGAATCTGGAAGGGATTTTCATTTTATTGACAGTATCAACTAACATCGTGGTGAGCTGTCTTCCTTGCATAAATAAGCAGAAAAGATTCTATTGGCGTGCTATAGCC
>NW_017073585.1:0-260 GCF_001483705.2 Eufriesea mexicana | reverse complement strand
CCAGCCAGATTCTATAGCACTGCAATGGCTATAGCACGCCAATAGAATCTTTCCTCCTTATTTTTGCCACGATCATAGCTCACATCGATATTAGTCGAAAATGACAATAGAATTGAATTTTCAAACCAGATACTATTGAATTGCAATGGCTATAGGACGCCAATAGAATCTATCGTCAATATTCATCCAAGAAAGTAAGCTCACCGCGATATTAGTCGCAAATGTCAAAAAAATTGAATTTTCCTGCCAGATTCTATATC
>NW_017073584.1:0-260 GCF_001483705.2 Eufriesea mexicana | reverse complement strand
GATACTAGAGCACAGCACAACACACAAGTCATACGATTGGCAGTGCACAGCACAAAGGATAAAACTATTCTAACAAAACTTAGAACATCCAAGCCCAACCGGACGCATACTGACCCAACATGACGTGCCGAGACCAGTATTGCTGGCCTTCCCAAAGCCATGATGAACATATCACAGCACAGTAGGGCGCAGAAATGCACCTAACAGCAGACCATAGTACGAAAGTATGACCTATCTTCTACTTAACTAACTAATCGCAA
>NW_017073583.1:0-260 GCF_001483705.2 Eufriesea mexicana | reverse complement strand
GGACTCCTGTTGTCCACTGTTCTCTACAATGTTGTGCTTGCTCTACGGGCGACTGCAGCAGTGGTCGCGGCTCGTCATGTCGATTTACGCAACTTTCGGTTTGGTTAGATTAGCTCAGGTTTGGTTAGCATATCTATGGCTTTTGCGCTATTCACTGCAATGTGGTGGATTTCACAGCTCTACTGTGCACTAGTACTTTGTGCTTGTCTCCCTGAAGGCCAGCGATTGTGGTCTCGTCAAATTAGCCTGTGTTATGTTTG
>NW_017073582.1:0-260 GCF_001483705.2 Eufriesea mexicana | reverse complement strand
TCCATAAATCTGGAGGAAAGATTCTGCAGGCATGCTATAGGCATTGCAATGCTATAGAATCTACCTGGAAAATTCAATTTTACTCTGATTTTCTACTAATATCGTGGTGAGCTAACTTCCTACCGTAAGTAAGGTGGAGAGATCCTTCTGGAGAGCTATAACCATTGCAATGCATTAGAAGCTGGCCGGAAAATTCTATTTTATTGACAGTTTTGACTAATATCGTGGTGAGCTACCTTTCTTTCATAAATAAGGAGGAA
>NW_017073581.1:0-260 GCF_001483705.2 Eufriesea mexicana | reverse complement strand
TCTGTATGGCAAATTCAATTTTATTGACTTTTTCGGCTAATACCGTGGTGAGCCACTTCTATTGTATAAATACGGAGGAAGCATTGTATTGGCGTGCTATAGCCGTCGCAATACTATTGAATCTGGCTGGAAAATACAACTATGTTGGCATTTTCGACTAATATCGTGGTGAGCTAACTTCCTTGCGTAGGTAAAGGGGAAAGATATTTTTGGCGTGCTATAGCCATCGCAATGGTATAGAACCCGTATGGCAAATACAA
>NW_017073580.1:0-260 GCF_001483705.2 Eufriesea mexicana | reverse complement strand
TATTAGTCGAAAATGTCAATAAAATTGAATTTTCCAGACAGATTCTATAGCATTTCATTGGCCGTGGCTGGCCAATAGAGTCTTTCCTCCGTATTTATGCAAGAAAGCTACATCACCACGATGTTATTCGAAAATGTCAATAAAGTCAAATTTTCGTGCCAGATGCTACAGCATTGCAATGGCTATAGCACGCCAAGAGTATCTTTCCTCCTTATTTATGCAAGGATGTGCGCTCACCACGATATTAGTCGAAAATGTCA
>NW_017073579.1:0-260 GCF_001483705.2 Eufriesea mexicana | reverse complement strand
ATACATACATCCATAGATACATCCGTTAGTGCATCCATACATACATCCATGCATACATCCATATATGCACACAGCCATACATCCATAGATTCATACTTCCGTACATCCGTCCATCCATACCTCAACCCATCCATACATCCACCGATCCAAACAACCATTCATCCATACATACATAAATCCATTCATCCATCTTTCCTTAGATCCATCCATCCATACATCCACCCATCCATACATCCACCCATCCATGCATCCATCGAACC
>NW_017073578.1:0-260 GCF_001483705.2 Eufriesea mexicana | reverse complement strand
AGACAGTGTACCACAAAAGTCAAAGCTATCCAGTCCTTACCCAAGGCATAGCAACCTAACCAGACGTAGCGAAGCTGAACCTAACGTGCCGAGGCCGCTATTGCTGGCCTCCTTACAGCCAAGCAGAGCGTATTAGAGCACAGTAGGGAGCAGAAATCTGCCGCATCGCAGTGAAAAACACAAAAGTCAAGGATATCCTAACCCAACCTGACCTAACCTAACCTTGGCGAACGTAACGTAACTCAACGTAGCGTGCCCAT
>NW_017073577.1:0-260 GCF_001483705.2 Eufriesea mexicana | reverse complement strand
GAGAATTGAAGAAACTAGCAACACGTGGAAGATGAACTGACAGGTGATAGAAAATCCAGTATTCGACGTTTCCTAGATTAACAGTCGTCGTTCACTAACCGTTATCAACACGCGTTAATTACGTAACTCGTGAACGAAAAGCCAAGCGTAGGGAGCCGTAGATGGTCTGGGCGGGACCGATAAGCAATTCGAGTCTAACCAAAGATGGAAAAATCCTTCGATTATGGTTTATCTGTCGCTGAAACCATTGTTCACTTATT
>NW_017073576.1:0-260 GCF_001483705.2 Eufriesea mexicana | reverse complement strand
TAAGTAGAATAAGTAAAATATAAGTATTAGCACTATACTACTATATCATATGGTACACTATTTAGTGTAAATAAATAATACGGGACAAAGTATACTTTTTATACTACTTATAGTATATACTTATAGTATATACTTACGATATAATTAGAATGAAAGTATAATTAAGTACTCAATTTATATTATTAATAATTATAAATCTTTATGGCAGTCTGGCCAGAGAAAAGTGTAATTTTAATATATAATAAATAAATTTATAATAC
>NW_017073575.1:0-260 GCF_001483705.2 Eufriesea mexicana | reverse complement strand
GTGCCGAGGCAACAGTTGCTGGCCTCTCCGTAGCCAAGCAAAATATACTAGACAACAGCAGAGTGCAGGAATCCAACGAATATCAGTGTATACCACAAAAGACTAAGCCATTATAACCAAACCTAGTCAAACCTAACCTTACCAAACGTAACGTTGCTAAAGCAAATGTGTCACGACCACTATTGATGGCCTCCCCGGAGACAAGCAGATGTTAGCAGAGCAATGCAGAGCGCAGGTATCGAACGAACAGCAATGTATAA
>NW_017073574.1:0-260 GCF_001483705.2 Eufriesea mexicana | reverse complement strand
TTCAATTTCATTGACATTTTCAACTAATATCGTCGTGAGCTAACTTTCTTGTATAAATAAGGGAGAAAGATAATATTGCCGTGCTATAGCCATTAAAATGCTGTGGAATCTGCCTCGAAAATTCAACTTTATTGACATTTTCGACTAATATCGTGGAGAGCTGACATCCTTGCATGTGTAAGGAAGAAAGATTCTACTGGCGCGTTATAGCCATTGCAATTCTATAGAATCTGTCTGGAAAATTAAATTTTATTAACATT
>NW_017073573.1:0-260 GCF_001483705.2 Eufriesea mexicana | reverse complement strand
CCCTTGCAGGAGAAGGCGCGCCAAGGGCGCATGGAAGGGGGGTGATCACGACACTTAGGATGCGTCTGATTGGGAAATTAACATTTTTCTAAACAACCAATCAGCGCGCATCCTCTACACGCCACTGACTGTCGGAAAAAGGTCAGTGAGTCAACTTCCAACTTTCAAACAGTCAAATTGCAACCTTCAAAGAGTCACAATCGAATTTTCAAACTACCACGTTAAAACCTTCTAATTCATCGCGACTCCGGGGTAAGGAG
>NW_017073572.1:0-260 GCF_001483705.2 Eufriesea mexicana | reverse complement strand
GGTTATGATGACTTTGACTTTTGTGCTATACACGGCTGTTCGGTCGATATCTGCGCTGTGCATAGCTGTACTAGCATCCGCTTGAATCTGGGGAAGCCAACAATGGTGGCCGTGTCACGTATGTTAGAGTTATGTTACTTCTGGGTAGGTTGAGATAGGTTAAGTTTGGTTAGACTGGCTTCGACTTTTGTGCTATGCACTGCCATTCGGTGGATTTCTGCGCTGCATTGTGCTCCAGTATATTCTGCTTATCCCTGGGG
>NW_017073571.1:0-260 GCF_001483705.2 Eufriesea mexicana | reverse complement strand
AGCTGCCCTCCACAGGGCCAAGCATTACATACTAGAGCACAGCACAGCGCAGTCATCCACCGAGTAGCAGTGCACAGAACAAAAGTTAGAGCTGCCCTGACCAAACGTAGCTTAACCAAGCCCAAACGAAAGTAACTTGACCAAACATAAGGTGGTGAGGCCACCATTGCTGGCGTTCCTAGAGCCAAGTTGAAGAAGCTAGAGCACCGTAGGGCGCAGCAATCCACATAATATCAGACTACTGCACCAAAGACAAAGCT
>NW_017073570.1:0-260 GCF_001483705.2 Eufriesea mexicana | reverse complement strand
GACTGGATTACGTCCATCATTTGCTTGATATAATGACTCAGGATTACCTCTCTGATATATTCCTAATCATTCCACGTGCCCTTTCAAGCTTGATACATTTCTCAACGTCCACATTGCCGTTACCTTATGACTCTCTCTAAATTCCTCAGAGACCAAAGGGATCTCCGCTATATCTTCCTGCTTTTCTTCTAAAATTTCGCCTTTCCTTTCTCCCGAAAACCGGATCGCTGTATGTGGAAGCGTAAACAACTCCGCCATAC
>NW_017073569.1:0-260 GCF_001483705.2 Eufriesea mexicana | reverse complement strand
ATGGCCGCAAAGTTCGAGGAGCTCGTTCGTACGCACCCCGTGGCGGCCGGGCGGGTTGCGCCTTCCCGAGCGCCGGAGCAAGCGAGCTCCACCGCCGGCCTGCGAACGCGGCGTGGGCAGGCGTGCACCGCGGACACTGCAGTGGGCGCATCCCGTGGAGTGCTCGTTGACGCCACGGCGGAGCCGCCGGTCGCGGCCCGGTCGCGGCCCCGGTCACAGCCCGGAAGGACGCAGAGTCCAGCTGGTCTCTCGACAACGGT
>NW_017073568.1:0-260 GCF_001483705.2 Eufriesea mexicana | reverse complement strand
AGCAACGCGGAGGAGTTGAAGATTGGGTGTAGTTCGAAGATTCGAGGGTGTAGGTCAATTTTTGATTTTTGAATACAGATAGCCCTCCTACAACACGGCATTCTATAACACGGCTTCACTGTAATACGATTCATAAATTGCGGTAACCCTCCTACAACACGGTTTCGCTCTAACACAATAAGAAAATTGCAAAAACATTTGTATAATACAACACTGCAATTCTACATAAACAGTGACGACGAAGAAATTTATTAAATTAA
>NW_017073567.1:0-260 GCF_001483705.2 Eufriesea mexicana | reverse complement strand
ATAACCCAACCAATCCTAACCTAACCTAACCTAACCTAACCCAACACAACCAATCATAACCTATCGTAATCAAACCTAAACTAACCTAAGCTATTTTAATCTAACCTAACCTAAACTAACATAACATATCCTAACCTGACCTGACCTGGCCGGACCTGAGATTATCTGAACAGACCTGACCTGACCTGACATACCCCGACATGACCTGACATCACCTGACCCGACCTGGAATGGCCTGACCTGACATGACGTGACCGGAA
>NW_017073566.1:0-260 GCF_001483705.2 Eufriesea mexicana | reverse complement strand
CCACCTCCTGGAGCCCCTGCTTCAGGGCCGGCTGCGGGACCCGTGCTCTGCCGGTCGGCAGGCAATTCGCGGTAGCGTTCGCGGAGACGTAATTCGCGGACGCTTCTTTCGAATTGGCGCTTGTGATCGCCGAGGCGGACGCGGCGCCTGCAGGGGCCTGGCGAGCCGCGCATTTTGCCTTTGGCGGTCAGCACGCATTGCGGCCCAGCCGGAGGTTGGAGGGGCGGCCGAAGTCGGTGCAAACAGGGCACTTGGGTGCA
>NW_017073565.1:0-260 GCF_001483705.2 Eufriesea mexicana | reverse complement strand
ATAGCTCAAAAGTGATAGCCATCCAAACCCAACCCTAGCCAACATAGCCCAACCAAACGTAGCTTAACTCAACGCAACGTGCCGCGACCACTGTTGCTGACTTCCCCATTTCCGAGCAGAATATAGAAGCTCCCAGTCGAGCGCAGAAATCCTCCGAATAGCAGTGTATGACGCAAAAGTCTAAGCTACTGTTTACTAACATAGCCAAACGTGTCATAAGCAAACGTAGCCTAACGCAACCTAACGCGCCGAGACCACTA
>NW_017073564.1:0-260 GCF_001483705.2 Eufriesea mexicana | reverse complement strand
TTGGATCACAGCAGCGCGAGGAGATACACTTCACAGCAGTGTATAGCACAGAAGTCAGATCCATCCTTTCCTAACCTAACCAAACTTAACATGAACAAACGTAACGTAACCCTACCTAACGTGCCGAAACCACTACAGCTGGCCTCCACAGAGCCAAGCAGAATATGCTAGAGCGCAGTAAAGCGTAGAAGTCGACTGCCTTGCAGTGCATGGCACAGAGGTCAGGGGCATCCTGACCAGACTTATCCTAACCTAACCTA
>NW_017073563.1:0-260 GCF_001483705.2 Eufriesea mexicana | reverse complement strand
TCTCCTCTAAAATGCCCTGGTTGGCGTAGGGGAGGCCAGCAATAGTTGTCTCGGCACGTTAGGGCGAGGTGGGTTACGTTTGGTTAGGTTGTTAGCTTTGGTAAGGTATGGATGTCTTCGTCATTTCTGCTGAACTCTGCGATTCTAGTGATTTCTCTGCACGGCACGCCTCTATTATACTCTGCTTGGCTCTGTGGAGGCCAGCAATAGTGATCTCGGCAGGTTAGGTTGAGTTATGCTATGCTCGGTTATGTTCTTGT
>NW_017073562.1:0-260 GCF_001483705.2 Eufriesea mexicana | reverse complement strand
TGTCTTTTGCGCTGTACACAAAAGTGCGGTCCACCTCTGCGCCCTGTTGCGCTCTAGCATACAATGCTTGCCACTGGGGGGAGGGGCAGAGGCAGTGGTCTCGGAACGTTAGGCTGAGACATGCCACGTTCGTCTGTGTTACGTTTGGTGCTGCTAGGATATGGTAGTTTAGACTTTTGTGTTGTACACTATCTTTTACGGAGTCTGGCGCTCTGCTGTGTTCTAATATTTTCCGCATCGATCTGGGGAGGCCAGCAGTA
>NW_017073561.1:0-260 GCF_001483705.2 Eufriesea mexicana | reverse complement strand
GCTGACACATCATTACATATCGTGTCTTACAAAAAGCGTTTCGGATGTGAATATTAAAATGTATAATCTACTGACTCAACGACATTATACTACACTTCAGCAGAATCTAGTATTCCCATGTTCCCAAATGTTTGGAAACCAAATATGAAAAACCCGAGCAAAGGAGTACTAAATTGTAATCGCTACGCGCATGAACATGTTCGAGAGTATTCAAAAGACCGTCTGACACACGTATCGTATCCCTGGGTACAAGACAACTC
>NW_017073560.1:0-260 GCF_001483705.2 Eufriesea mexicana | reverse complement strand
GGAAGTTCCAATATTACGTTAATTCGTGTTTTGTTGCTCACGACAGTCTTAAGAGGGCTTTCCATTTAACTCACTAGCGCCACCACGGTCAATATCTCCAATGAATGTACTCTTCAATAAATATCGTGAACAACGTGGAATTATTTTTTAATTTTATTAACCCTCTATGGGCCGAATATATATTTTTCTTGACTATAAAAATTGTACGTAACATAAAATCAACAAATATTTGACCCACGGGAGGTATTGTAAAAATAATT
>NW_017073559.1:0-260 GCF_001483705.2 Eufriesea mexicana | reverse complement strand
TATCAACACATACATCCATCCATCCATACATCCATACATATATACATCCATACACCCACACAATCGTACATCCATACATTCGTACAACAATACATCCATACATCCACACATCCATACATCCGTAAATCCATACATCCATACATTCATACATACATACACCCATACATCCATACATCCATACATCTATTCATCCAACCAACCGTACACCCGTCCAACCACACGTCCACGCATTCATAGTTCCGTACATCCATAAATCCACC
>NW_017073558.1:0-260 GCF_001483705.2 Eufriesea mexicana | reverse complement strand
GGAAGACAGTAGAGTACATAAATCCACCGAACAGACGTGTACATGGCAAAAGCTGATGCTACCTTAACCAAACTTATCCTAACTCTGCGTAACCGGACGCAACCGGACTCAGCGTAACGTGCCGAGGCCACTGTTGCAGGCATTCCCAACGCCAAGCTGAAAATATTAGAGCACTGTTTGGCGCAGAAATCCACCTTACAACAGACGGCAGCGCTAAAGTCGAAGCTATCCTCTCCTAACGCTACTATCCGTAACATACG
>NW_017073557.1:0-260 GCF_001483705.2 Eufriesea mexicana | reverse complement strand
ATAGCACGCCAGTAGAATCTTTCCTCCTTATATATGCAAGAAAGTTAGGTCACCTCGATATTAACCGAAAATGTCAATAAAATTGTATTTTCCAGCCAGATTCTATAGTATTGCAATGGCTATAGCACGACAATAGAATCTTTCCTCCTTATGTATGTAAGAAAGTAAGGTCACCAGGATATAAGTCGAAAACGTCTATACAATTGACTTTTCCTGCCAGATTCTATACCTTTGCCATGGCTGTACCACGCCAATAGAAT
>NW_017073556.1:0-260 GCF_001483705.2 Eufriesea mexicana | reverse complement strand
CCATAGCAAGCCAACGGAATTTTTCCTCCTTATTTATACAAGAAAGCAAGCTCGCCACGATATCAGTCAAAAATGTCAATAAAACTGAATTCTCCATACAGATACTGTAGAATTGCAATGGCCATATATGGCCAATAGAATCTTTCCTCCGTATTTATGCAAGAAAGTTACCTCACCATGATATTGGTCGAAAATATCAATAAACTTGCATTTTCCAGCCAGATTCTGTAGCATTGCATTGGCTATAGCTCGCCAGTAGA
>NW_017073555.1:0-260 GCF_001483705.2 Eufriesea mexicana | reverse complement strand
TCCATACATCCATACATACACCTATACACACGTCCGTACATACATCGATCGATCCACCCATCCATAAATCCATTAAGCCACCCATACAAAAATCCATCCAACCATAGACCCAACCATCCATACATACATGCACACATACATCCGTCCATCCGCACATCTATCCATCCATATGTCCAACCATCGATACATTCATCCACCCATACGTCCACCTATCCATACGTCCATCGATCCATACACCTATCCATCCATACATCCATCCA
>NW_017073554.1:0-260 GCF_001483705.2 Eufriesea mexicana | reverse complement strand
GCTCTGGGTAAGACAGCAATAGTGGCCTTTGCACGTTATGCTGTGTTAGGCAACGTTTGTTTGTGTTGGGATAGGCCAGGTGAAGTTGACATATTCGATTATTCCGCGACACGCTGCTATTTGGTGGCTCTCTTTGCTCTACTGTGCTCTAATATATCCTGCTTGCCTCTGAGCATTCTTGCAATAGTGTTCTCGGCACGTTCGTCTAAGTTAGGATACGCTTGATTATACTACGTATGGATATGTTAGAACAGGATAGC
>NW_017073553.1:0-260 GCF_001483705.2 Eufriesea mexicana | reverse complement strand
GACAATATACACGTGTCATTGTTTAAAATGTCATAGAAACATAATCAGACTTCGAATATAATTTCAAAGACTGTCACCCAATTGAGATCCAACATGGAACACAACTTGGACCACGAAACTTCCCTAAAAATGATTCAAAAATGATTCCTAGTCTAAAATATCAGAAATATTGGAAACAGGATAATATACACACCTGACATTGTCTAAAATATTTTCATTTCACTTGCTAATTTCATACTTTCAAATATAACATTTAATCG
>NW_017073552.1:0-260 GCF_001483705.2 Eufriesea mexicana | reverse complement strand
TACGGTTGGATAGGGTAGGATAGGATAGCATTGACCTTTATGATACACACTGCTACTCGGCAGGATTCTACGCTCCACGTTGCCCTACTATGCTCTGCTCGACCCTGATGAGGCCTGTAATAGGGGCCCCGGCCCGCTAGGTTGAGTTAGTTTACGATTGGTTGCGTTATGTTAGTTTGGGTTAGGTTTGACCTTCGCCGTATGCGCTGCTGTACTGTAGATTTCTACGCCCTACTCTGCTCTAGTATGCTGTGCGTGTC
>NW_017073551.1:0-260 GCF_001483705.2 Eufriesea mexicana | reverse complement strand
AAAGACGATGCAATGATATGGAATGTGGTTGGGAAGTTCACTTTTATTGACATTTTTGATTAATATCGTGGTGAGCTCCCTTTCTTGCATAAGTAAGCAGGAAAGATTCTATTTGCGTGCTATAGCCATTTCAATACTATAGAATCTGGCTGGAAAGTTCATTTCTATTGACGTTTTCGACCAACATCGTGGTGAGAAAACTTTCTTGCATGAAAAAGGATGAATGATTCTATTGGCTTGCTGTAGCCTTCGCAATGCTA
>NW_017073550.1:0-260 GCF_001483705.2 Eufriesea mexicana | reverse complement strand
AGCCCGCCAGAAGTATTATTCCTCCTTATTTATGCAAGAAGGGCGGCTCCCCACGATATTAGGCGAAAATGTAGGTAAAATTGAATTTTCCTCCCAAAGTCCATAGCACTGCAAGGGCTATAGCACGCCAATAGCGTCGATCCTCCTTATTTACTCAAGAAAGTCAGCTCACAAGGATATTAGTCGAAAATCTCAATAAATATGAATATTCCAAACACATTCTATATCTATGCAATGGCTATAGCACGCCAATAGTGTCT
>NW_017073549.1:0-260 GCF_001483705.2 Eufriesea mexicana | reverse complement strand
AAAAAAAGGGGAAAATCCACTGAGTCATTTGCGATTTTTAAAAACACTTGTTGAGCAATTGAGGGGAACATATCGCTAGCATCGTGAGCAAGCGTCTACGTCGCATTCCGATGACATCCGACTGAATGGAAAGCTGCAGATAATACTTAAATGGCCGAAAAGGGACTGTAAGGTTTGCTCTGACCGTAATACTCCTAGAGGTAGGCGGGAAGTAACAGATTATTGTGATACGTGTCCTGATAAACCTAGGATGCGTCTTG
>NW_017073548.1:0-260 GCF_001483705.2 Eufriesea mexicana | reverse complement strand
TTGGAATTTTGAATTCTTGATAATTTGAAAGGTAGGATAATGATTTAAGATATTTAGCGAAAAATAGAATGCTTGAGTTGTGATTAATTTTCTAAATTAATTGCTCACCTAATTTTTGGAATTTGAGACGAAAGATATGTCTTAGGTTATTTAGCGAAATATCAAATAGGTGGGTCTAATTTGTGATTAATTTTTTAAATTAATTGCTCACCTAATTTTTGGAATTTGAGACGAAAGATATATGTGATATTTTATTTAAC
>NW_017073547.1:0-260 GCF_001483705.2 Eufriesea mexicana | reverse complement strand
TTAATTACATCTGATCAATTAATAATAACTCATTACACGTGTGTTAAACAATTTTTTAATTTTCTTCTATACAAAATTGTGATATTAGATAATTTCCCAAATTTCAATATTCTGGCATTTTATTTGGAATATATCATATACAATATAACTTAATTACATCTAACCAATTAATAATAACTCATTACATGCGTGTTAAGCAATTTTTTAATTTTTTTCTATACAGAATTGTAATATTAAACAATTTCCCAAATTTCAATATT
>NW_017073546.1:0-260 GCF_001483705.2 Eufriesea mexicana | reverse complement strand
TGGTTTAGTCACGATTTGTCAGGATAGGTCATGATAGCATTGACATTTGCGCTACAAAGAGCTGTTCGACGTATTTCTGCATACTACAGTACTCTAGCATGTTCTCCTTGGCTCTGAGGATGCCAGCAAATGGGTATCCAACGTTATGTTGATATAGGCTACGTTTGGTTAGCTTAGGTAAGTTCAGGTAAGGATTTGGTGTCTGACTTTGGAGCTATACAATGCAATGCTGCGGATTTCTGCGCTCTACCGTTATTGAG
>NW_017073545.1:0-260 GCF_001483705.2 Eufriesea mexicana | reverse complement strand
TTCCATACATCCATCCAACCAAACATCTACCCATCCATACATCCATCGATCCGTACATCCTTCCATCCATACATATTTCCAACAATCCATCAACAATACACAGATCCATAGATACACCTATACGTTCATCCGTACATACATCCATACATGCATTCTTGCATTCATCCATACATACATCCATACATACGTAAATACAAACATCCATACATACAACCATGCATTCATCCATACATTCATCCAGACGAACATCCATATATACA
>NW_017073544.1:0-259 GCF_001483705.2 Eufriesea mexicana | reverse complement strand
AGATGGCTGTCCTTGCCATTGGATTGAAGGCGTTAGGCGATCTATTCACCAAGCTATAACAGGATATAGGTTCCTAATAGACCTATTCTCTGGCAAGTAGATGGCTGAACTTGCCATTGGATTGACGGCGCTAGGCCATATATCCACCACGCTATAGAAGGTTATAGATTTTGAATAGACCTATTCTCTGGCATGCAGATGACTGTACTTTCCATTGGTTGAAGGCATTAGGCGCCCTATTCACCAAGCTATAACAGAT
>NW_017073543.1:0-260 GCF_001483705.2 Eufriesea mexicana | reverse complement strand
GAAAAGTCCAATTCTATTGACATTTTCGTCTAATATTGCGGTGAGCAAACCTTTCTGCGTAAACAACGAGGTAGGGCTCTATTGGTTTGCTATAGCCACAGCATTGCAATAGAATCAGACTGAAAAGCTCAATTTAATTGCCAATTTCGAACAATATCATGATAAGCAAGATGTTCTACATAAATAAGGAGGAAAGGTCCTATTGGTTTGTTATAGACATTGCATTGGGATAAAGTCTGACTGAAAAGTCCAATTTTATT
>NW_017073542.1:0-259 GCF_001483705.2 Eufriesea mexicana | reverse complement strand
TATAGCTTGGTGAATAGATCGCCTAACGCCTTCAATCCAATAGCTGGTACAGCCATCTACATGACAGAGAATAGGTCTATTCAAAGTCTATTGTCTGTTATATCTTGGTGAGTAGATCGCTTACCGCCATCAATCCGATGGCAATTACAGACATCTACTCGCCAGAAAATAAGTCTATGCAAAATCTATAATCTGCTATAGCATGGTGAATAGATCGCCCAACGTCTTCAATCCAATGGCAAGTACAGCCATCTACTTG
>NW_017073541.1:0-260 GCF_001483705.2 Eufriesea mexicana | reverse complement strand
GAAACATAATTGATAGTCGTGCTTTATTTATTCATTCAGGAATAGAATTACTGATTTGTTAATTAATTAATTAATTGTATGAAAGATAATGCTTATACCTGTTGACCAACTGCATAACAAGATCATAGTTCAATGATTACTCCTACAGTCTTATTTCTTTAAGTACATACATTTTCTTATTGTTTAAAAATTTCTACAGTTCTCAATAATAATTTATAAATTCATATTTTCGTCGTTTTAGATAATATATTTATTATTAT
>NW_017073540.1:0-260 GCF_001483705.2 Eufriesea mexicana | reverse complement strand
TTTATTTAGTTTTTACGATTTTTACGAATTTGGCGATTTTCCATTAAGAATCCTACTTTTCCTGTTTTTCTTACTTTTCCTATTTTTCCTACTTTTCTCACTTTTCCAATTTTCCGGCTTTTCCTATTTTCCTACTTTTCCTACTTTTCCCACTTTTCTTATTTTCCTACTTTTCCTATTTTCCTACATTTCCTATGTTTCCTACTTTTCCTACTTTTCCCACTTTTCTTATTTTCCTACTTTTCCTATTTTCCTACTTT
>NW_017073539.1:0-260 GCF_001483705.2 Eufriesea mexicana | reverse complement strand
CCTAACCAAACATAGCGTAACCAATCGTACGCTAAGTCCTCCTATCGTGCCGATACCTCTATTTGTGCCCTCCTCAGAGCCAAGAAGAACATATTAGAGGAGGATGGAGCGCAGAAGCCCATAGAATCGCAGTGCATAGCACAATGGTCTAAGCTACCCTATCCTAACATATCCAAACTTAACAAGACCGAAGGTAGCTTAACTCAATCCAACACGCCGAGACCACAATTTCTTGCCTCCCCAGAGCCAAGCAGAATATG
>NW_017073538.1:0-260 GCF_001483705.2 Eufriesea mexicana | reverse complement strand
AATTTTACTGACATTTTCGACTAATAGCGTGGTGAGCCACCTTTCTTGCATAAATAAGGAGGACGTATCCTATTGACGTGCTATAGCCATTGCAATGATATAGAATGAGGTTGGAAAATTCTAATTTATTGACATTTTCGACTAATATCAAGGCGAGAAATCTTTCTTTCATAAATAAGGGGGAAGGATTCAATTCAAGTGCTATAGCCGTCGCAATGCTATAGAACCTTCCTGAAAAATAAAATTTTATTGACATTTTC
>NW_017073537.1:0-260 GCF_001483705.2 Eufriesea mexicana | reverse complement strand
GTAATAGATTTTGAATAGACCAATTCCCTGGCATGAAGACGTCTGTACTAGCCATTGGTTGAATACGTTAGGCGACCCATTCTCCATGCTATAACCGATTATATATCTTGAATAGGCCTATTCTCTGGCAAGTAGATGGCCGTGCTTGCCATTGGATTGAAGGCGTTAGGCGAACTGTTCTCCAAGCTATAACAGGTTGTAGATTTTGAAAAGACCTATTCTCTGGCAAGTAGATGGCTGTACTAGCCATTGCATTGAAG
>NW_017073536.1:0-260 GCF_001483705.2 Eufriesea mexicana | reverse complement strand
GATAGAATATCCCGGACGATACGCGGCCGCTTTGCGGGCGACGATCTGCGGGTTTCCACAGGGTTCGGAATTCGCTCCGTACAATGCTGTCCTGCGCAATCCGCTACCCCGCAGCCTGAGCCTGGCGCTTTACGCGGACGACACACTGGTGGTGGCCGCCGGGTCGAGATGGAAGGAGGCCACGCTGCGCGCGGAAAGCGACGTGGCCTTCGTCACGAATAGCATCCGGCGGCTGGGGCTAAGTATCGCCAGCGTGGATA
>NW_017073535.1:0-260 GCF_001483705.2 Eufriesea mexicana | reverse complement strand
AGAGCCTGTTGAGAGACTAAGAGGATGCTCTGCGTTCATTTCCGAGAACGGAATAACACGTTGACGAAAGGAAGGATGATATCAGACACTGAGTAAAAATTTGGGCAAATACGACAGTGTTTCTCGTTAATTCACACGTTCCTGCACTTTTAATTGCTTCTTGGAATCGGAGAGTCTGACGAAGCAAGCTTCTTCATCTTCATTTCCGAAAACGAAAACGAAGTAACACTTTTGCCAGGTGGAAGACTAACGTTAGACAA
>NW_017073534.1:0-260 GCF_001483705.2 Eufriesea mexicana | reverse complement strand
GGATGTGTATTTTTGGCACAGGAAGGGGTGGTATTTGTAGAGATAGATGGTGGTATATGGTAGTATATAGCGTATAGTATAGATAGTGTGGCTTATAGTAGAGATTACAAGTACAGGCAGTGAAAATTGATTTGAGTTTTGGGATTTTTGATTGATTAGTTTGATAACGAAAAGTGTGTGAATTTTTGGGCCTGGAAAGGGTAGTATATGTGGCAATATGTAGCAGTATATGGTAGTATATGACTTATAGTATAGGTACA
>NW_017073533.1:0-260 GCF_001483705.2 Eufriesea mexicana | reverse complement strand
ACTTGCCAGAGAATATGTCTATGCAAGATCTATAATCTGTTATAGCTTGGTGAATACATAGCCCAACGCCTTCAATCCAATGGCAGGTACAGTCATCTACTTGCCAGAGAACAGGTCCATTCAAAATCTAAAATCTGTTATAGCTTGGTGAATACGTCGCCTAAGGCCTTCAATCCAATGGCAAGTACAGCAAAATGCTTTCCAGAAAATAGGTCTATTCAAAATCTATAACATATCATAGCTTGGTGAAAAGATCGCCT
>NW_017073532.1:0-260 GCF_001483705.2 Eufriesea mexicana | reverse complement strand
GGCAAGTACAGCCACCTACTTGCCAGAGCATATGTCTATCCAAAATTTATAACATGTTATAGCATGGTGAATAGATCGCCTATCGCCTCCAATTAAATGGCAATTACAGCATTCTACCCGCCAAAGTATAGGTTTATTCAAAATCAACAATCTGTAATAGCTTGGTGAATAGTTCGTCTAACGCCATCCATGCAATTGCAAGTACTGCCACCTACTTGCCAGAGCATAGGTCTATCCAAAATCTATAACCTGTAATAGCT
>NW_017073531.1:0-259 GCF_001483705.2 Eufriesea mexicana | reverse complement strand
GCCTGAAATCTAATGGCAAGTGCAGCCATGTACTTGCCAGGGAATAAGTCTATTCAAAGTTTAAAATCTCTTATAGCATGGTGAATAGATCGCATAACGCCTTTAATCCAATGGCAAGTAGAGCCATCTGCTTGCCAGTGAATAGGACTATTCAAGATCTATAATCTGTTATAGCTTGGTGAATACATCGCGTAAGGCCTTCAATCCAATGGCAAGTATATCCACCTACTTGCCAGAGAACAGGTCTATTCATAATCTA
>NW_017073530.1:0-260 GCF_001483705.2 Eufriesea mexicana | reverse complement strand
GCTAACTAATTTTTCCCGTTCCAAATAATAAATTAACATTCCTGTGCACCCCAAAATTCCTTTCTTCTTTTCTAAATTATAATTTATTCCATACTAACCCTATTTTTACACTGTTTGTATTTATTATTAAATATTTATTGTTACATATACTTATTACAGTGTGAACATTTTTTCTTCAAAAACCTAATTTTCTCTCAAAAAATCCTAGCAGAATCATCTCCACATCCACTTCAAAATAAATCCAAATTAACCAAGACACA
>NW_017073529.1:0-260 GCF_001483705.2 Eufriesea mexicana | reverse complement strand
TCCAGGCACATTCTACAGAATTGCAATTGCTATAGCAAGACAATAGAATCTTTCCTCCATATTTATGCATGCAAGTTCGGGCACCGCGGTACTAGTCGAAAATGTCAACAAAATTATATTTTTCAGCCAGATTGTGTTGCATTGCAATGTCTATAGCGCGCCAATAGAATCCTTGCTCCTTATTTATGCAAGAAGGTTACCACACTACGATTTTTGTCGAAATTGTCCGTAAAATTGAATTTTCGGTGCAGATTCTATAG
>NW_017073528.1:0-260 GCF_001483705.2 Eufriesea mexicana | reverse complement strand
TTATTCGTGCAGAATAGCTTGCTCAACAAGATATTAGTAGAAAATTTCGATAGAATTGATCTTTTCTGACAGATTCTGTTGCAATGCAATGGCCATTACAAACCAATCGGATCTTCCCCCCTGATTTATGCAGAAAAGATTGCACACCACGACATTAGTCGAAAATATCAAAAGAATTGAACTTTTCAGTCAGATTGTATTGTAATGCAATGGCTATAGCAACCCAATGGAATCCTTCCTCCGTATTCATGCCGACAAGT
>NW_017073527.1:0-260 GCF_001483705.2 Eufriesea mexicana | reverse complement strand
GATCGGCCAGCACTAGTGGTCTCGGCACGCTTGGTTGAGTTGGGTTACGTTCAGTTACGTTACGTTTGGCTAGGTCATGACGGGTAGCTTCGACTCTTGTACTATACAGTGCTGTTCGGCGGTTTTCTGCGCCCTGCACTGCTCAAATGGCCTCCGCTTGTCTCTTGGGGTCCAGCAGTAGTTGTCGTGGGACGTTAGGTGAGATACGTTACCTTTCGCTATGGTACGATTTGTTAGGTTAGGAGAGGACTGCCTTGACT
>NW_017073526.1:0-260 GCF_001483705.2 Eufriesea mexicana | reverse complement strand
GAGACAAATTCTGATGGCCTCCCACCATCCAAGTAGAGCATACTAGACCGCAGCAGAGCGCAGGGATCCTCGGTATAGCAGTCTATCGCAACAAAAGCCAAAGCCACCTTACCAAACTGAACCAAACGCAAACTAACAAAGCCCTACCTAACCAAACAGGCCCCCCATCCTCCGAGAGATACGCACATCCTAGTAGAGCAATGCAGTGCACGGATAACGACCGAACAGCAGTGCATACCACCAAAATTAAGGCCATCCTA
>NW_017073525.1:0-260 GCF_001483705.2 Eufriesea mexicana | reverse complement strand
TCGACTAATATCGTGGTGAGCTAACTTCCATGCGTTAGTAATTAGGAAAGATGCTTTTTGAGTACTATAGCCATTGCAATGATATAGATTGTGGCTGGAAAATGCAATTTTGTTGACGTTTACGACTAATATCGTGGTGAGCTACCTTCCTTCGGAAGTAAGGAGGAAAGATGCATTTTGAGTGCTATAGCCATTAAAATGCAATAGTATGACGCTGGAAAACACAATTTTGTTGACATTTTAGACAAATATCGTGGTGA
>NW_017073524.1:0-260 GCF_001483705.2 Eufriesea mexicana | reverse complement strand
CACAAAAGTTTTAGCTATACTAACCGAACTTATCCTAACCCAACTTAACCGAACGTAACTTGTATAAGCCTAAAGTGTCGCGACCACCATAGCTGGCCTTCCCAGAGCCAAGCTGAAAATATTAGAGCACTGTAGGGCGCAGAGGTCGAGATAAAAGCAGACCATGGCACTCAAGTCAAAGCTACCGTCTCCTAACATAACCAACCGTAACATAACCGAACGTAACGAAACACAGCCTAACGTGGCGCGACCACAAACGC
>NW_017073523.1:0-259 GCF_001483705.2 Eufriesea mexicana | reverse complement strand
ATACAAATATATTGACATTTTCGACTAATATCATGGTGAGCTATCTCTCTTTCATAAATAAGGTGGAGGGATTGAATTCGCGTGCAATAGCCGTCGCAATGCTATAGGATCTGGCTGGAAAGTTCTATTTTGTTGACATTTTCGACTAATATCGTGGTGAGCTGACTTCCTTGCGTATTCAAGGAGGAAAAATCCTTTTTGAGTGCTATAGCCATAGCAATGCTAATGAATCTGGCTGGAAAGTTCAATTTTATTGACA
>NW_017073522.1:0-259 GCF_001483705.2 Eufriesea mexicana | reverse complement strand
TTGAGATTGCAATGTCGTAGAATCTGGCTGGAAAATTCAATTTTATTGACATTTTCACTAATATCGTGGAAAGCTAACTTTCCTGCATAAACAAGGAACAAAGAATCTAGTAACGTGCTATAGCCATTGCAATGCTGCAGAATCTGGCTGGAAAATTAAATATTATTGACATTTTCGTCTACTAGCGTGGTGAGCTACCTTTCTTGCGTAAATAAGCAGGGTAGATTCTATTGGTGTGCAGTAGACATTGCAATGATAT
>NW_017073521.1:0-259 GCF_001483705.2 Eufriesea mexicana | reverse complement strand
GTGAGGTAACTTTCGTGCATAAATAAGTAGGAAAGATTCTATTGCCGTGCTGTAGCCATTGCATTGCTATAGGATCACGTTGGAAAACTCAATTTTACTGACATTTTCGATTAATATCGTCGTGAGCTATCTTTCTTTCATAAATAAGGAGGGAAGATTCTATAGGCGTGTTATAGCCATTGCAATGATATGGAATCTGCTTGGAAAATTCAATTTTATTGTTATTTTCTACTAATATCGTGGTGAGCTATCTCCATTG
>NW_017073520.1:0-260 GCF_001483705.2 Eufriesea mexicana | reverse complement strand
AACTGGAGTTGAAGGAGAAGGTTGGACCAGGTTGCTTTTGGGACCTGTTCAAGGCTAAGACACAAATGATGGTGAACGAAGATTAGAAGAGCCTTGTGAGACGATGTCTCTGGAATTGAATGACGAATTTTGACTGTTTTTAGGACTTTTAGATTGATTACAGAGCAACTTTCCGTCGTTTAAAGTACAATTAGTCTTTTACGCTACACTAGCGCCACCATGGCACCGTTATTAGTTTAAAATTTGTTATTTGGTACTGT
>NW_017073519.1:0-259 GCF_001483705.2 Eufriesea mexicana | reverse complement strand
ATCGAGTAGCTGTGTAGCAGATAAGTCTAATCTACCCTGTCATAACCTAGCCAAACAGTAACAGGGCCAAATGTAACATAACTCATCCTAACGTGCCGAGACCAATATTGCTGGCCTCCCAGTGTCAGGAAGAATATACTAAAGCACAGCAGAGCACAGAAATCCACCGCATCGCAGTGTATAGCACAATAGTCAGACGTACCCAGACCTATCCCGACCGTTCCTGTGGTATCCAAACTTAGTGAAAATCGACATAACG
>NW_017073518.1:0-259 GCF_001483705.2 Eufriesea mexicana | reverse complement strand
CATTGCTGACATGCCGAGAGTCGAGCGGAGCATAGTAGAGCAACGTGGAGTGCAGAAATCCACAGAATAGCGGTACGTAGCATAAAAGTTGAAGCCATCCTAACAGAACGCAGTGTATATCAGAGTTGTCGATGACGCCCAAACCTAAAACAAACCAACAGGGAATAACCAAAAATAACGTAAATCAGCCTGTCGTGCCGAGACCACAATTGCTGCCCTCCCCGGAGCCAAGCAGGACACACTAGAGCGCAGTACATAG
>NW_017073517.1:0-259 GCF_001483705.2 Eufriesea mexicana | reverse complement strand
TCACCAAGCTATAACAGGTTATAGATTTTGAATAGATCTATTCTGTGGCAAGTAGGTGGCTGTCCTCGCCATTGGATTGAAGGCGTTAGGCGTTCTAATCACCAAGCTATAACAGATTATAGATTTTGAAAAGACCTATTCTCTGGCATGTAGGTGGGTGTACTTGCCATTGGATCGAAGGCGTTAGGCGGTCTGCTCACCAACCGATAACATGTTATAGATTTTAAATAGACCTATTTTCTGCCCAGTAGATGTCTGC
>NW_017073516.1:0-259 GCF_001483705.2 Eufriesea mexicana | reverse complement strand
GTATGTACGTATAAATGTAGTGATGTTTGGATGGATGGACGCATCGACGGATGGAAGAACATACGGATGGATGGGTGTATTGATGTACGGATGTATGGATGCATGAATGTATGGATGTAAGGATGTATGCATGTATGTTTGTATGGATATGTGTGTGGATGTATGCATGGGTGTATGTATGGACGTGTGTACGGAGGTATGCATTGCTGTATGTATGGACGTTTGTATGGATGTATGTATGGATGTATGTAAGCATGTA
>NW_017073515.1:0-259 GCF_001483705.2 Eufriesea mexicana | reverse complement strand
GAATAGCAGTGTATATCGCAAAAGTCATTGCTACCCTGTCCTAACCTAATAAACAGTAACAGTGCCAAACGTAACCAAACTCTACCTAACGTGCCGCCATAACGATAGCTGGCCTCCCCAGAGCATAGAAGAACATATTAGAGCAGAGTGGAGCGCAGAAATACATAAAAACGTAGTGCACTGCAGAAAAGTGTAGGGTACATAATCCCAACTCAAACTAACATATCCCAACCTGACGCAGCATACTCAGCATAACGTG
>NW_017073514.1:0-259 GCF_001483705.2 Eufriesea mexicana | reverse complement strand
ATTACAGGGGAGTGGGGTGCAGAAATTGATAGAATCGCACCGTACAGCACAAAAGTCAAAGCTATCCTGTCCTAACTTCTACAAACGTTACATAACCGAACGTATCCTAACTCAAGCGAACGTGTCGAGATCACTATGGCTGACCTCCACAGAGACATGTAGATTATACTAGAGCACAGTATATCGCAGAAATCTTCCGCACTGCAACGAAGAGCACAATAGACCAAGATATCCCAACATAATCTGATCTAACCTAACT
>NW_017073513.1:0-259 GCF_001483705.2 Eufriesea mexicana | reverse complement strand
GATGCACGGATGAATGGATGTATGGATGAATGGATGTATGGATGAATGGATGTATGGATGGATGGATGTATGCATGTGTGTATGCATGAATGTTTGGTTGAATGGATGTATGGGTGTATGGATGTATGTATGTATGGATGAATGGATGTACGTATGAATTGATGCACGGATGTATGGATGTATGTATGAATGGATGTATGGATGTGTGGATGCATGCATGGATGTATGTATGTATTGATGAATGTATGGACGTATGGAT
>NW_017073512.1:0-259 GCF_001483705.2 Eufriesea mexicana | reverse complement strand
ACAACCATCCATCCATACATACATCCATACGTACATCCACACATACATACATACGCCCACACAAATCCATACATACATCCATCCATACATAAATACATACATCCATACACCCATCCATACAAACATCAATACACACATCCATGCACACATCCATTCATACATCCTCACATACATCCATACATCCGTTCATCCAGCAATCCATACTTCAATCTATGCATACACCCAACCATCCATACAGCCATTCATCAATACATCCATC
>NW_017073511.1:0-259 GCF_001483705.2 Eufriesea mexicana | reverse complement strand
TTCACCTATGCTCTATTATATCCTGCTTGGCCATTGGGAGTCCAGCAGTAGTGGTCGCGGCACTGTATGTTGAGCTACGCTATGTTTGGCTAGGCACCGTTAGTTTGGGCTAGGCTTGCGAAGCTTAGGCTCTTCTGACATTCACTACGATTCGATGGATTTCTGAGCTCCACTATCCACTAATGTATTCTGCTTAGTTCTGTCGAGGGGAGCAATCGTTGTCGCGGCACGTCAGGTTTTGTTGGTTTGCGCTTGATCA
>NW_017073510.1:0-259 GCF_001483705.2 Eufriesea mexicana | reverse complement strand
ATTAATTACAATTTCATTTTCCAGGATTAAGTCATTACGTCATTGCTTATACATTTTCCCTATAGAATTTTAAAGATAATTGTAAGAACATTTTATTTAAAACTTGAATCTGATACTTCTTGGAAATATATACATACAAAAGAATTCAACTTTATGATATGTTATAAATATAATTATACATAATATATTACAAAAGAAAAATAACGTATATCAAAATTCAGTAATAATTATATGAATCAATTATAGAAATTTTAATAAA
>NW_017073509.1:0-259 GCF_001483705.2 Eufriesea mexicana | reverse complement strand
TATAGTACAAGGGTCAAAGCCATCTTAACCAAACTTAGCCTACCTTAACCGAACAAATGGTAACGTAACTCAGCCAAACGTGCCGCCACCACTATTGCTGGACGCCCAGCGCCAGGCATAGCACGTTAGAGCGCAGTAGAACAGAGAAATCCACAGAAAAAGAGTATAGCAGTAAAGCCAACGCTATCCTATCCCCACCTAACCAAACGTAACATAACCAAACGTAGCATAATTCAAACTAACGAGACGAGACAGCCAT
>NW_017073508.1:0-259 GCF_001483705.2 Eufriesea mexicana | reverse complement strand
CTAGTCCGCGCATTCTGGCGATTCTCCGGCGAGTCGCTCGCAGGATGGTGTTCATGGTCGTGCACGGTAACCGCACGATATCCAACGAGGCAGCGATGGTCCTGGTGGGTGTTCCGCCGTCCGAAGTGCAAGCGGTTTGTGTGGCCCGTATCTGCGGTCCCCTACACGCTCGCAGCATCGGTGCTCCTGAAGAAGTGGCCGTTTCGTTGTGGCGAAGGGTCCGACAGACCGTGTTGACCGCCTGGCGAGCTTGGCTGAG
>NW_017073507.1:0-259 GCF_001483705.2 Eufriesea mexicana | reverse complement strand
ATTCAATTGGCGTGCTATAGTTGTTGCAATGCTGTAGAAGCTAGCTGGAAAGTATAATTTCATCGACATTTTCGTCTAATATCGTGGTGAACTATCTTTCTTGCATGGGCAAGAAGGAACGATACTTTTGGCGTGCGATAGCCATTGCAATGATAATGAATGTGGTTGGAAAATTCAACTTTAATGGCATTTTCGCCTAATATCGTGGTGAGCAAACTTTCTTGCATAAATACGGATGAAAGATTCAATTTGCGCCCTA
>NW_017073506.1:0-259 GCF_001483705.2 Eufriesea mexicana | reverse complement strand
CCTATCCAAACCCAGCCAAACGTAACATAACTGGACGCAACGTAACTAAGACTAACGTGCCAAAAATGCTTCTGCTCGCCACCCCATCGTCAAGCAGAGAATATTAGAGGAGAGTGTAGCGCAGGAGTCCATTAAATGTTAGCTTGTAACACAAAAGTCAAAGACAGCCAAATCTAACCCAATCAAGCCAAACCGGGCCAAAAGTAACATGACCTAACCTAACGTGCCGCGACCACTATTGCTCGCCTCCCGAGAGACG
>NW_017073505.1:0-259 GCF_001483705.2 Eufriesea mexicana | reverse complement strand
CCCTATCGAATTTTTCACTAATTCTAGAATTAATTTAAATTAATACTACAGATATCAATAAATTCCACAAGAATCTAACCTAAAACTACGCCATGTGACACGGAACGTGTTAAATGTGTAATTAAGTGTGAAAGTTTTAGAAATTCACGAACTGTTTATTATTATTATACTTATTATTAGTTACAAATTAAAGCAGCCCTATCGAATTTTTCACTAATTCTAGAATTAATTTAAATTAATACTACAGATATCAATAAAT
>NW_017073504.1:0-259 GCF_001483705.2 Eufriesea mexicana | reverse complement strand
CTGGAAGTTTCATTGGTTCGGGGACTATCCTTGGTCCACGTGTAAGTCATGGCGAGTACGGCAGTGACTGGACATGGACTAGGCCCGATCGGGAGGGTGCCGAGGCATGCAGTTATCTCTGTACACGAGAGTACATCGACTAGGCTGGTCGGTCTTTAGAATAATCGCGAACTCGTTCAGGTGCGTCGCGATTTTTTCTTAGTTTTTCATTGATCGCGTCCTTCATATTTGATTCCCCATTTCTGTGGGAACTTAGAAA
>NW_017073503.1:0-259 GCF_001483705.2 Eufriesea mexicana | reverse complement strand
TTGGCGTGCTATAGCCATAGAAATGCTATAGAACCTGGCTGGAAAATCCAATTTTATTAACATATTCTTCCAATTTCGTTGTTAGCATGCTTTCTAGCATAAATAAGGAGGGAAGATTTTAGTGGCGTGCTATAGCCATTGCGATGCTATAAAATATTGCTGGAACATTAAATTATGTTGACATTTTCGACTAATGTCGTGGTGAGCAAACCTTCTTGCATAAGTAAGTAGGAAACATCTTATTGGCGTGCTATAGCCG
>NW_017073502.1:0-259 GCF_001483705.2 Eufriesea mexicana | reverse complement strand
TATGGTCAGGTCAGGTCAGGTCAGATCAGTCAGGTGAGGTCAGCCCAGGTCAGGTCGGGTCCGATTAGGTCAGTTCTGGTCAGGTCATGTCAGGTCAGGTCAAGTCCGGGCAGGTCAGGCCAGGCCAGATCATGTCTGGCCAGGTCAGGTCAGTACAGGTCAGTTCACTTCAGATCCGATCATGTCATGTCAGGTAACATCAGGTCAGGTCTGGCCAGGCAAGGTCGGCGCTGGTCAGGACAGGACAGGTCTGGTTAGG
>NW_017073501.1:0-259 GCF_001483705.2 Eufriesea mexicana | reverse complement strand
ACAGAAAATAATTCAACTCCTATCCTTCTTTGGCCAAAAGGTCGTCGAGTGCAAAGGGTTAAAATAACTGAGCAGTGGATACATGTATTTGTACAGCAAATCTTGTTAGAACAGTATCTATTACGCGACTGACTAAAGTAGCTACCATGAGTCGTTGGCTCCAGGAAGAGAACATTTTAGAACAATAACAATAGTGACAGTAATTCTACACAGATGTCGTGTGTCATCTAATCAGCCTAATTACCTAAATATCGATCCT
>NW_017073500.1:0-259 GCF_001483705.2 Eufriesea mexicana | reverse complement strand
GGTTGATTTCTGCGCCCTACAGAGTACTTGTGCTCTTAGGTTGGCTCTGGGAATGCCATCAATAGTGGTCCTTGCACATAACGATGAGTCAGGCTATTTTCTGTTAGGATGGGTTGGACTACGTTTGGTAAGCGTAGCTTTGCACTTTGTGCTGTAGACTGCTATTTGGTGGATTTCTGCTCCCTATAGCGCTCTCAGTTTTTCAGCTTGTCTCTGGGAAGGCCAGCAATACTGATCTCGGCACGTTATGTTCTGTCAG
>NW_017073499.1:0-259 GCF_001483705.2 Eufriesea mexicana | reverse complement strand
CTGAAATCCATAGAATCGCTGTGTATAGCAGAAAAATCGGAGCTATCCAAATCCTACACATGCTAACGTAGCATAGCCTAACCAAACGTAACCAAATACAGCCTATCATGCCACAACCGCTATTGCTGGCCTCACATGGGTCAAGCAGAGTACAGCAGAGCAACGAAGAGCGAAGGTATCCACCGAGTAGCAGTGCCTAGCACAAAAATCAAAGTTATCCCGTCCTAACCTAACCAAACCTAACCAAACCAAACGTAAT
>NW_017073498.1:0-259 GCF_001483705.2 Eufriesea mexicana | reverse complement strand
GGGGTGTCGGCGCGTTATGTTGAGACAGGTTACGTTCGTTTATACTGGGTTAGGCTAAGTTTGAACATGATAGCTTTAGCTATTGCGCTGTACACTGATATTCAGTGACTTTCTGCGCTCTTCGTTGCTCTACTACACTCAGCTCGAGTCTGGGACGCCTGTAATAGTGTTCTCGGTACGATAGGGTGACATGGGATACGTTTCGTTAGTTTATGTTACCTATGGATATGTATGGATTGATTTGACTTTCGTGGTATAG
>NW_017073497.1:0-259 GCF_001483705.2 Eufriesea mexicana | reverse complement strand
TTTGCCATGTTAGGTTAGCGTATCATTGTCTTTTGTGCCTTGCACTTCAGTGCGGCGGATTTCGGCGCTCTCGTGTGGCCTAGTATGCTCTGTTCTGTTCTGGGCAGGCCAGCAGTTGTGGTTGAGGCACGAAACTTTGAGTTAGCCTACGCTTGGCTGTGTCATGCTTGGTTATGTTGGTATAGGATATCCTCGTCTTTTATGCTATACACTTCTATTTGGTGAACTTCGGCACTCTACATTGCTCTAGCATGACCTG
>NW_017073496.1:0-259 GCF_001483705.2 Eufriesea mexicana | reverse complement strand
GTTTGTTGAATTGAACATTTCACTATTGTACACATGATAGAATATTAATAGAAATATAATAAATGAAATGATATTTCATTTAATTAAAATTTAACACTCTTTATTACATATTTACACATACACGCAAACACACGTACACCTACACACACGCCTGCGGAGATGGAGAGACAGAGACAGAGGGGGTAGGGAGAAAGAGAGAGCGCGAACGCGTGTGTTATGTGTGTGTGTGTGTGTGTGTGTGTGTGTGAGAGGCAGAGAA
>NW_017073495.1:0-259 GCF_001483705.2 Eufriesea mexicana | reverse complement strand
GGAATTCCCAGGGCTGGGTATAATGGAGTAGAGCACAGAACAGTGCATAGATACCCAGAATTGTGGTGAATAGCACGAAAGCCTAACTTAACCTGGCCGTGTTTATCATAACCTAATCCAACGAAACGGAGACAAACTCAAACTAACGTGCCGGGTCTACTATTACTGGCCGACACAGAGCCAAACAGAACATATTAGAGCACAGTAGAGCGCTGAAGCCCACCGACTAGCAGCGCATGGCACCAAAGTCTAAGCTATC
>NW_017073494.1:0-259 GCF_001483705.2 Eufriesea mexicana | reverse complement strand
GATGTATGGATGGATGTATGTATAGGTGAATGGTTGTATGGATGGATGGATGTATGGATGGATGGAGGTACGGATTGTCGGATGTACGAAGGTATGGATGTATGGATGTATATATGTATGGATGTATGGATTTATGGATCTATGGGTGTATGTATAGGTGGATGTGTGGATGGATGTATGAGTGGATGGCGAGATATATGGATGGATGGAGGTATCGAATGATAGACGTACGAGTGTTTGGATTTATGGATGTATGGAG
>NW_017073493.1:0-259 GCF_001483705.2 Eufriesea mexicana | reverse complement strand
ATAACAATGTATAGCACGAAAGTCAAAACTACCTTAACCAAACTTTACCTAACCTAACCCCACCAAACGTAACATAACCCAACCTGACGTGCCACAACCACTATTGCTCGCCTCTCTGGATCCAAGCAGAATATAGGAGAGCACTGCAGGTCATTGAAATCCAATGAAAAACAGTGTGCAGCACGAAAGTCAAAGATGACTCAGCCAAATATTGCCTAAAATGACCTAACCAATCGTAACATAATTCAACCTGACGTGC
>NW_017073492.1:0-259 GCF_001483705.2 Eufriesea mexicana | reverse complement strand
TTCAATTTTATTCACATTTTCGACTAATATCGTGGTGAGCTACGTTTCTTGCATAAATAGGGAGGAAAGATTCTATTGGCGTGCTATAGCCACAGAAATGCTATTGAATATGGCTGGTAAGTTCAATTTTATTGACAGTTTCGACTAATAGCGTGGTGGGCTACCTTTCTTGCATAAATGAAGAGTTTATATTCTTTTGGCGTGCTATAGACATTGCAATGATATAGAATGTTGTTGGAAAATTCAATTTTATTGACAT
>NW_017073491.1:0-259 GCF_001483705.2 Eufriesea mexicana | reverse complement strand
CTGTATCAACAAAATCCAAATTCTGAACAGACACCATGATCATTGCTAATAGACTCTTTTCCTCGGACCAAAATCTCCAACCTCTAACCTCAAACCATTCTTTCATCTCTCACGAACAGTGAAAGGATCCACATCCTTTCTCCAAGATTCAAATAGTCTCTAATCAATCCAAGTACTTTTCCCAACACTTAAATATACCCCAATCAATCCAAATTCTAAATTAACAAGATCCAAATTCTAAACAGACCCTAATCAATCC
>NW_017073490.1:0-259 GCF_001483705.2 Eufriesea mexicana | reverse complement strand
CCGACCAAGCGTAACGCATCCAAACGTAATGTGACATGTCCTGACGTGCCGAGAAAACTATTCGTGGACTCCCCAGAGTTGAGCAGAGTATAGTAGAGCAATGCAGAGCGCAGAAATCCACGGAACATCCGTTTATAGCGCGAAAGTCCCAGTAAACCTATCCGAACATAGACAAACGTAACTCAACCAAACGTTGCCTAACTGAAACTAACGACCCTGCACCACAATTAATGACCTCCCCAGAGCCAAACTGAATGTA
>NW_017073489.1:0-259 GCF_001483705.2 Eufriesea mexicana | reverse complement strand
AACTTCGGGTTTTGCGCTATGCACTGCATTGCAATGGACTTCTGCGGTCCACTGTGCTCTAGTGCATTCTACTTATCTTTGTGGAGGACAGCAATAGTGGTGACGTTAGTGTGAGTTGGGTTACGTTCGGTTATGCCATGCTTGGCTAGGTTAGGGGAGACTACTCTGTCTTTTGCGCTATATACCGCTATTAAGGTGGTTTCTACGCTCTAATGTGCTCTAATATGCCCTGCTTGTCTCCGGGGCGGCCAGTGATAGT
>NW_017073488.1:0-259 GCF_001483705.2 Eufriesea mexicana | reverse complement strand
ATAACCAAACGTCTTCTATCCCAAAGCAACGTGATGAGACCACTATTGCTGGCCTACCCAGAGGCGAACAGAGTATGGTAGAGCAATGTAGAGCGTAGTAATCCACAGAATAACGGTGTACGCAGCCGTGTCGCAGTGTATAGCAGAAAAATCAAAGCTATCCAGAGCATACCAATGCTAACATAAGCTAACCAAGCGAAACCTAACTCAACCTGATATGCCGCGGTGACCATTAATAGCCTTCCCAGAACTAAGCGGA
>NW_017073487.1:0-259 GCF_001483705.2 Eufriesea mexicana | reverse complement strand
AGCTATCCTGACCAAACTTTACCTGACCTAGCCTAACCAAAGCCTAACCTAACTCAAAATAACGTGCCGCGCCCAGCATTGCTCGCCTCCCCAGGGTCGGGCAGAGTATAGTCGAGCAATGTAGATCGCAGAAGACGGCCGAATAGCTGTGTATGGCGCAAAAGTCGCGGAAACCGTAACCAAAGCTGGCATAACTTAGCCTAACCGAACTTAGCATAACACTGCATAACGTGCGGCGACCGCTATTGATGGCATTCGT
>NW_017073486.1:0-259 GCF_001483705.2 Eufriesea mexicana | reverse complement strand
AGCAAACTTCCTTGCGTAAGTAAGGAGGGAAGATGCTTTTTGAGTGCTATAGCCATTGCAATGCTGTAGAATCTGGCAGTAAAATCCAATTTGATCGACATTTTCGGCTAATATCGCTGTGAGTTAACTTTCTTACATAAATAAGGGGAAAGATTCTATTGGCGTTCTATAGGCAGTGCTATGCCATTGAATCTTCCTGGAAAATTAAATTTTACTGACATTTTCGACTAATATCTTTGTGAGCTAACTTCCTTGCATA
>NW_017073485.1:0-259 GCF_001483705.2 Eufriesea mexicana | reverse complement strand
CTGCCTTTGGTTATGTTGCGCTTGGATAAGTGAGATTTGTTTGCGTTGCTTTAGGATGGGTCAGACTTATGTGCTATGCACTGCCATTCTTTGGAGCCCTGCGCTCAAGTTTCCCCTAATATGCCCTGCTCGGTGACGAGGAGTCCAGCAATGGTTGGCTAGGCACGTTAAGCTTGGATTAGTTACGTTTGGTTACGTTCGGTTATGTTAAGTTAGGTTAGGATATCTGCTACTTTTCTGCTTTTCACTTCAATGTGGC
>NW_017073484.1:0-259 GCF_001483705.2 Eufriesea mexicana | reverse complement strand
TTAGCTCTTCAGCAGCCTCATTTTTATCCCTTAGGGGTTGTATAATCATTCTCGAATAATCTTTGACGATACTAGTTATGTAATTTCTCTTTCCATAAGACGAGGGTTTGATTTGACCTGTCAAGTCCGTATGCCATACTTCTAAATTACGTTTTGTCCATATAGTGTTATGTCGCGGATGTGCCTCTTTGCATGCTTTTCGTTGCACACGCGGTTCGCTTACACATTTCCATGTACTGTCCCTCCCTCGTGATAGATT
>NW_017073483.1:0-259 GCF_001483705.2 Eufriesea mexicana | reverse complement strand
TGAAATAGGTTACGCTTGGTTATGTTACGACTGGCTGGGGAAGGACAGGAAGCCCCTGACTTTAACCCTATAAACTGCTGTTCGGGGCATTTCTGCGCTATCGTGTGCTCAAGTATGTTCTGCTTGGCTCTGGCGAGCCCAACAGAAGTGTCTTCGGCACGTTCGCTTCAGTTCGGTTACGATCGGTTATGTTACGTTTGGCTTGGTTATGATATGTTACCTACGCCTTTTGCGCTAATACATTGCTCTTCTATGGATT
>NW_017073482.1:0-259 GCF_001483705.2 Eufriesea mexicana | reverse complement strand
CATACAGCCATACATATATACATCCATACATCCATTCATCCGTACATACACACATTCGCACATTCGCACATCCATACGTACATACATCCATACATCCGTACATCCATAAATACATCTATACATCCGCACATCCATACACTCATCCATCCAGCCATGCATCCGTTCATCCACCCATCCTCCCACCCACACTTCAGTCCATGCACACATCCATTCATCCACCCATACATCCATACATCCACCCATACGCACAATCATACAT
>NW_017073481.1:0-259 GCF_001483705.2 Eufriesea mexicana | reverse complement strand
CGCTGAGTAGTTGGTGGGTCCCGATGATGATGCTGTGGTCGTGATGGAGTTTTTAGGAAGAATCTCGATGTGGTCGTGTTGGAGTTTTTAGAGAGAATCTTCTTGTGAATGCCTTGTTTGTAGCTTTATAAGGTTCGTCTGTCTACTGATTGGTTGGTACGATGTTGGAGGTGGATGTTAACTTCAGCGTCTTTCGGTGGTGGTGGTTGTTTAAACAATTTAGATTCTGGCGCCTGTCGTCTAAGAGGATAATATATCG
>NW_017073480.1:0-259 GCF_001483705.2 Eufriesea mexicana | reverse complement strand
GGCTGTAGCACTCCGAAGGGATCTTTTCTCCTTACCTGTGCAAGGAAGGCAGCTCACCACGAAATTAGTCGAAAATGTCAATAAAATTCAATTTTCCTGGAAGAAACTATAGCATTGCAATATCTATAGCACGCAAGTAGTATCTTTCCTACTTATTTATGCAAGAGTGGTAGCTCACCACGATATTAGTCGAAAATGTCAGCAGAATTTAATTTTCCAGCCAGATTCCAGAGCATTGCAATGGCTATAGCACGCCAAT
>NW_017073479.1:0-259 GCF_001483705.2 Eufriesea mexicana | reverse complement strand
GTGTAGGGCAGTGGAGCGCAGGTATCCACAGAAGAGATGAGTGCTGCACATAAGTCTAAGCTACCGTCATCTAGCCCAAACTTACCTAACTTAACCAAACTTAACCTAACACAAACTAACGTGTCGAGACCACTGTTGCTGGCGTCCCAGGAGCAAAGCGGAATATACCAAGGTAATAGAGCGCAGATATCGACCAGATAGCGGTGTGTAGCACAAAAGCCAAAGCTATCCTAACCAAACGTATGCTATCATAGTCAAA
>NW_017073478.1:0-259 GCF_001483705.2 Eufriesea mexicana | reverse complement strand
ACAGATAATTTGGGAGGACGACCACATCGATTCGCACTATCAAAATCTGATTGATTTATAAATGGTTTTACAATGCTTCTAATAGTAAAACGACTTTTATTAACAATTTGTGATATTTCTCTATAAGATTTTTACATTTTATACAAATTTGGTATTATTTTTCCCTCTTCACTTGTCGTTTCTTTCGTTTTTTTTGACATTATTACTTTTTCTTACTTTGCATGTTGCTAAACGACTGAAGTTTAGGATGACTGTTGTT
>NW_017073477.1:0-259 GCF_001483705.2 Eufriesea mexicana | reverse complement strand
CGTTTGGCACAAAAGTCAAAGATATGCTAACATAACCTGACATAAGATAACCTAACAAAACGTTGACTAACCAAACCCAACCAGCAGAGTACACTATTGCTGGCCTCCGCATCGCCGAGCAGAACATATTGGAGTAGGTAGAGCGCAGAAGTCAAAAGAATGGCAAAGTATAACAGAAAAGTCAAAGCTATCCTATCGTAACCCAGAATAACCTAACGTGACCAAGCGTAACGTAACTCCACCTAACGTGCGGCGAACA
>NW_017073476.1:0-259 GCF_001483705.2 Eufriesea mexicana | reverse complement strand
ACGCAGTCTGTGTAAACTGCAAGAGGAGCGGCAAGAAGAGCGATCACGCAGCCTCCAGCGTGATTTGCCCGTCCTACAAAGCAGCACTGGAGAGGACCATCGACAGAACCGTTTATGAATAAGAAGAAAAACCGTCGGACGGAGGAGATAAGGATCCTGCAGCACAATATGCAGAGATCAAGAATCGTGCCCCACTAGGTTAGGTCGCAGATGGAGCTAACGGGCGCAGATATCATACTGATGCAGGAGCCCTACACCC
>NW_017073475.1:0-259 GCF_001483705.2 Eufriesea mexicana | reverse complement strand
ATTAGTCGAAAATATCAATAAAACTGATTTTTCCATCCGGATACTATAGAATTGCAACGGCCACAGCTGGCCAACAGAATCTCTTCTCCGTTCTTATGCAAGAAAGTTACCTCCCCACGATATTAGTCGAAAATGTCAATAATGTTGCATTTTCGACTCAGATTCAAAAGCATTGTAATGGCTATGGTACGGCAACAGTACCTTTCCTCCCTATTTATACAAGAAAGTTGCCACACATCGATATTAGTCGAAATTGTTA
>NW_017073474.1:0-259 GCF_001483705.2 Eufriesea mexicana | reverse complement strand
CTATAGCACTGCAACGGGTATAGTGCACAAATAGAATCTTTCCACCTTATTTCTGCAAGGTGGATAGATAACCGAGATATTAGACGAAAATGTCAATAAAATTAAAGTTTTCAGTCAGATTCTGTAGCATTGCCATGGAAATAGCACGACAATAGGACCTTTCCTACTTATTTAAGCAAGAGAGATACCTCACCAGGATAATAAACGAAAATGTCAATAAAATTGAATTTTCCAGCCAGTTTCTATAGCACTGCAACGG
>NW_017073473.1:0-259 GCF_001483705.2 Eufriesea mexicana | reverse complement strand
CTTCATCCCCCCTTTCATGCTCAACCCTTCCCACTCAACTACTGCCTTGGAAGTGCACTTCTCTTCCTTGCCCTCGATTCCGCAGAAAAAGAATGCGTGTACCTCATACCCGATAATCTAAATAAAAATAGTGACGGAAAGAACGAAAGGGCGGAGGGACAGACGGCCGACGCATCCTTCTCCTTTCATCCCAGCTCCATCCCTTCAGCCGCAGGTTCAGAATCGTCCCATTCTCTAAAACCGCTCGTCCTTCCTTTAG
>NW_017073472.1:0-259 GCF_001483705.2 Eufriesea mexicana | reverse complement strand
AGCTTGCCAATATAATCTTTCCTCCTTATTTATGCAAGAAAGTTAGCTCACCACGATACTAGTTGAAAATAACAAGAAAATTGAACTTTACATCCAGATTCTGAAGCATTGCAATGGCAATTGCACGCCAATAGAATCGTCCCGGCTTACGTATACAAGGAAGTTGGCTCACCATGATATTAGTCGAAATTATGAGTGAAATTGAATTTTCCAGCAAGACTCTATAGCATTGCAATGGTCACAGCTTGCCAATATAAAC
>NW_017073471.1:0-259 GCF_001483705.2 Eufriesea mexicana | reverse complement strand
GAGATCGCTGGACCCGAGGGCGCACAGCGAGCTGCCCCTCTCGCCCGTCGAATGGGCGAAGTCATGGTGGCATCCGGCGTGCGAGTTACGGTTCTGACCAAAAAAGCGGAGCTGAGGGTTACTAGGCTCGACGACTCTGTTGCTACCCTCGAGATGGCCGCTGCCCTTGCCAGGGTCGGTGATAGCTCCGAGGGAGATATATGAACCGGAGCGATCCGGCCTTCCGCTTTGGGGCTGGACTCTGTATTGGTCCATTTTC
>NW_017073470.1:0-259 GCF_001483705.2 Eufriesea mexicana | reverse complement strand
ATTTTATTGACATTTTCGATTCATATCGTGGTGAGCGAACTTTCTTGCATAAACAAGGAGGAATGATTGTATTGGCAAGCTATAACCATTGCGACATTGTTGAATCTGGCCGGGAAATTCAATTTTATTGATATTTTCGAATAATATTGTGGTGCGATACCTTTCTTGCTTAAATGAGGAGGAAAGATACTTTTGTCGTACTATGACCATTGCAATGATACAGAATGTGCCTGGCAGATTCAATTTTATTGACATTTTC
>NW_017073469.1:0-259 GCF_001483705.2 Eufriesea mexicana | reverse complement strand
AAGGTAGGCTACTTTTGGCTAGTTTAGGTTATTTCAGGTCTGGTTTGAGTGTCTTTGACTCTTATGCTGTACACTGCGAAACGGCGGATTTCTGCGATCTGCTGAGCTCTAGTATGTTCTGCTTGTCTCTGGGGTGTGCAGCAATAGTGGTCTCGCCACGTGAGTTTGAGTTATATATCGTTCGGTTATGTTACGCTTGGTAAGGTTAGGGTAGGATATTTGACTTTTGAGCCATAAACTGCTATTCGGCGAATTTCCG
>NW_017073468.1:0-259 GCF_001483705.2 Eufriesea mexicana | reverse complement strand
GCATTGGTAAGGTCTGGATAGCTTCGATTTTTCTGCTATACATTGCGATCCTATGGATTTCAGCGCACTGCTCTCCTCTGATATGTTCTCCATGGCTGTGGGGAGACCAGAAATAGTGGTCGCAGCACGTTAGGTTGAGCTAATTTACGCTTGTCTCTGCTAGGTTAGGATACGTTTCGTTAGGATAGCTTTGATTATTGTGCTGTACACTGCTGTTCGGTCGATATCTGTGCACTCCATTGTTCTACTATCATCTGCC
>NW_017073467.1:0-259 GCF_001483705.2 Eufriesea mexicana | reverse complement strand
TCAATACAATTGAATTTTCCATTCAAATTCTGTAGCATTGCAATGGCTATAGCTTGCCAATAGTATTTTTCCTGCGTATTTATGCAACAAAATCAGCTCACCACGGTATTAGTCGAGAATGTCAAAAAAAAATGAGTTTTCCATTCAGATTCTATAGCAGAACAATGGCTACACCATGCCAATGGAACGTTTCCTTCTTGTTTATGCAACAAAACTAGCTCACCACGATATTAGACGAAAATGTCAATAAAATTGAATG
>NW_017073466.1:0-259 GCF_001483705.2 Eufriesea mexicana | reverse complement strand
CCCTTATTTATGCAAGAAAGCTAGTTCACTGCGATATTATTCGAAAATGTCAATAAAAATGAATTTTCCAACCAGATTCTATAGCAGCGAAATAGCTATAGCACGCCAATAGTATCTTTTCTCATTTTTTAGGCGGGAAAGGTAGCGCACCACGATATCAGTCGAAAATGTCAATAAAATCGAGTTTTCCATTAATATTCTGTAGGATTCCAATGGATATAGCGCGCCAATAGAATATTTCATCATTATTTATGCAAGA
>NW_017073465.1:0-259 GCF_001483705.2 Eufriesea mexicana | reverse complement strand
AACCTAACGTCCCGAGACCACTATTTCTGGCCTCGTCAGAGCCTAGCGTAGCATCATAGAGCATGGTAGAGTGCAGGAATCTATTACGGCCTAAGTTATACAAACATGATATATTCATACGTACCATAACATAACCTAACTTGACGAGGCCACTATTACTGGAATCCCCAGTGCCCAACATAATATACTAAAGCGCTGTAGAGCTCAGAAATCCGCCGCATTGCAGTGTAAAGCACAGAAGTCAAAGGTATCGTAACAC
>NW_017073464.1:0-259 GCF_001483705.2 Eufriesea mexicana | reverse complement strand
TGCAAACGGTATATATGGTAGCGTATGGCGCTAACGGCTTACACTATGATAGCGAGTCTACATTGTCGTGAGATTCTCATACTGAATTCCGTAAATATCAATTGCATCCGAATTGGGCTGATATCACATGGAGCGTATTTCAACGCCCGCAACACTTGAGCAAGTCCTAGAAATTGGAGAAATATAATATTGAACCAAATGAGTACGTAGGTTACCAATTAAAATTGAGTTACGTAAGTATGCTCGGTTTCTCGTAAAT
>NW_017073463.1:0-259 GCF_001483705.2 Eufriesea mexicana | reverse complement strand
CATAGAATCGCAGTGTATAGCAGAAAAATCATAGCTATCCAAACCTTACCAAGGCTAACATAATCAACCAAACGTAACCTAACTACACCTGACATGCCGCGGCCAGCATTTCTCGCCTCCCCAGAGTAAAGCGTACTATATCAGAGAGCGGTAGATCGTAGACGTCCACCGAAAGGTAGTATGCTGCGCAAAGGTTAAAGGTACCCTGTCTTAACCTAACCAAACCACCAAACGTGTCGAAACTCAACAAAACGTGTTG
>NW_017073462.1:0-259 GCF_001483705.2 Eufriesea mexicana | reverse complement strand
TAATTTTGTTGCATAAATAAAGGAGAAAGATTCTATTGGCATGATATAGCCATTGCAATGCTACAGAATCTGACAGGAAAATTTAGTTTTGTTGACATTTTCGACTAATATCGTGGTGAGCTAAATTTGTTTCATAGATAAGGAGGAAAGATTCTATTGGCATGCTATAGCCATTGCAGTGCTGTAGAATCTGCCTGGAAAATTCAATTTTATTGACATTTTCGAATAATATCGTGATGAGCTAATTGCGTTGCATAGA
>NW_017073461.1:0-259 GCF_001483705.2 Eufriesea mexicana | reverse complement strand
TAGGCGATCTATTCACCAAGCTATAACAGATTTTTCATTTTGAATAGACATTTTCTCTGGCAAGTAGATGACTGTACTTGCATTGGATTGAAGGCGTTAGGCGATGTATTCACCATGCTATAACAGATTATATATCTTGTACAGGCCTATTCTCTGGCAAGTAGATGGCCGTACTTGCAATTGGATTGAAGGCGTTAGCGTTCTATTCACCAAGCTATAACAGGTTATAGATTTTGAATAGACCTATTCTCTGGCAAGT
>NW_017073460.1:0-259 GCF_001483705.2 Eufriesea mexicana | reverse complement strand
CTACACTATCCTAACAAAACCAAACGTAGTAAAGCCGAAAGCAACAGGACTGAACCTAACACGACCAGGTCACTATTGCTGACCGCCCCGGAGACGAGCAGGATGTAGCAGAGCACAGCGGAGAGCAGAAATCCTCCGCATTGCAATGTATAGCGCAGAGGACAAGGATATAATAACCTAAAGTGACCCAACCTGTACCAACAATACGTAGCATACATCTTTGTAACGCGCCGAGACCACTGGTGGAGGACTCACCAGA
>NW_017073459.1:0-259 GCF_001483705.2 Eufriesea mexicana | reverse complement strand
GGCTAACTTTCTTGCATAAATAAGGGGGACAGATTCTATTGGCGTGCTATTACCTTTGCAACGCTATAGAATCCTTCTGAAAAATTCAATTTTATTGACATATTCGACTATTATCGTGGTGAGCCAACTTTATTGCATAAATAAGGGGGGTGGATTCTATTGGCGTGCTATAGCCGTCGCAATGCAGTAGAATCTGTCTGGAAAGTCCAATTTTATCGACATTTTCGACTTATACCGCGGTGAGTTAGCTTTCTTGCAT
>NW_017073458.1:0-259 GCF_001483705.2 Eufriesea mexicana | reverse complement strand
GTTTTGCTACGTTAGGGTAGGTTAGGATGGTTTGGGTCTGGTTTGGGTACCTGTGACTTTCCTGCCGTACACTGCGACTCTATAGACTTTTGAGAGCTAATCTCCTCTAATATCTTCTGCTTGGCTCTGGACGGGCCAGCAAGAGTGGTGGCGGTACGTTAGGCTGAGTTCGGTTACGTATGGTTTTGTTACGATTGGTTAGGTTACGAGAGAGCACCTTTAACTTTTAACATGTACACAGCTATTCGTTGGATTTCTG
>NW_017073457.1:0-259 GCF_001483705.2 Eufriesea mexicana | reverse complement strand
ACCACAAATGCTGCCTCCTGCACCATAGGCAAGCAGAAATTATACGAACACAGTAGAGCACGGCATGCCGCCGACGGCATCGACTAGCACAAAGGCCCATGCCATCACAAACTGACCTCACAAAGCGTTAAACAGCCAAGCGTTTCACAACTCAACCCAATATCCCGAGACCACCGTTGCTGGCCTCCCCAGGACTAAGCAGAAAATACTACAGCACAGCAGAGCGCAGAAATCCACGGCATTGCAGTGTACAGCGCAG
>NW_017073456.1:0-259 GCF_001483705.2 Eufriesea mexicana | reverse complement strand
TTTGTCAGGTTAGGTTGGGTTAGGATGGGATAGCTATGATTTTTGTGCTACACACGTCCATTCTTTGGGCTCCCGCGCCCTATTGCGCGCTATCACACTCTGCTCGTTTCCGGGCATGCCAAGAGCAGTGGCCGCGGCACACTAGGCTTAGCTATGTTACGTGAGCTTCGGTAACTTTTGGTTAGGTTAGGATGGTATATCTTCGTCTTTTGTCTATACAGTGCCATGCGGTGGATTTCTGCGCTCTACTGCGCTCTAA
>NW_017073455.1:0-259 GCF_001483705.2 Eufriesea mexicana | reverse complement strand
GCTGACCTGACCTGACCTGGCCTGACCTGACCTGTCCTGACCTGACATGACTTGACCTGACCTGACCTGACTTGACCTGACCATACCTGGCTTGACATGGCCCGGCCTGATGTGACCTGTCCTATCCTGGCCTGACCTGACCGAACAAGACCTCTCCTGACCTGCCCTTACCTGAACTGTCCTGACCTGTCGTGACCTTACCTGCCCTGGCCTGACCTGACCTGACCTGACCTGATATGCCCAGACCTGACCTGACATC
>NW_017073454.1:0-259 GCF_001483705.2 Eufriesea mexicana | reverse complement strand
GTTCGAATTTTACGGCGTTTTAAAGGGGGAGAGTGTTTGTTGCTTTCGCGAGTTACATTTGAGACTGCTGCGAGTTTCCTAGAGAAGCTACGAAGGCGAGCTTTGGGTACCTGAGAGCTTGCAGTGTCCCCTATAAGTACGTCTTCTTTTCGCGAACTTTCGAGCCTGCGTGATTTTTTACTGATTTTTGGTCGAAAAATTTGGGTCTGAGAGCGAGTGGCAAAAGTCTAGATTTTTCGATGGTGGCAGAATCGATTGC
>NW_017073453.1:0-259 GCF_001483705.2 Eufriesea mexicana | reverse complement strand
AAAAGAATCTTTCCTCATTATTTATGCAAGAGACATAGCTCACCACGATATTAGTCGAAACTGACAATAAAATTGAATTTTCCAGCCAGATTCTACAGTATTTCAGTGGCTATAGCGCGCCTAAAGGATGTTTCCTCCTTACCTATGCAAGAAAGTTAGCTCACCACCATATTATTCGATAATGTCAATAAAATTGTATTTTACAGCCAGATAGTATAGAAATGCAATTGCTATAGCACGCCGATAGGATCTACCCTCC
>NW_017073452.1:0-259 GCF_001483705.2 Eufriesea mexicana | reverse complement strand
ATCCACCGAATAACTGTGTATAGCGCGAGGGTCAAAGCTATCCTGACCAAACTTAACCGAACCCATCCTAGCCAAACATAAACGAACTCAAACTAACGTGCCACGACCAGGAACGCACGCCTCCCTTGAGACGAGCAGGGTATAGTAGGGCAATGCGGAGCCCAGATATCCGCCGAGTAGCAGCCTATAGCAGAAAAGTTAAAAAAAATACTGACCAGGCGTTCGTGACACAACCTAAAGAAACGAAACCCAAATATAC
>NW_017073451.1:0-259 GCF_001483705.2 Eufriesea mexicana | reverse complement strand
CCAACCTATCCAAACGTTATATAGCCAAACGTAAACTATCGCAACCCAAAGTGCTTTGAAACCGATTGCTGGCTACCCGACCGCCATGCAGATCGTATTAGAGGAGAGTGGAGTGGGGGAATCCACCGAATAGCAATGCACAGCGCTGAAGTCAAAGTTCTTCTGCCCTAACCATTCCAAACGTGGTACAATCAATCGTAAGCTAACTAAATCTAACGTGCCGAGACCACTATTGCTGGAATCCCCTCAGCGAAGCAGA
>NW_017073450.1:0-259 GCF_001483705.2 Eufriesea mexicana | reverse complement strand
CGACGAAGAACGTCGAATAAGGATCAGTGATCTCGACAAATTCCATTCCAAACCGAAACAAACTAAATGTTAGGCTACACGAGTTGCTTCATACAATTGGATTACACTTCTCTAGCTTTAAGCTCGTCAGAGGCATCCAGAAACAAATAAAACCCTCATAAGCAATTAAGAACATCGAATAACGATCAGTGATCTGAACAAATCTAATTCAAACCGAAACAAACCAAATATTAGGCTACACGAGTTGCTATATACGATT
>NW_017073449.1:0-259 GCF_001483705.2 Eufriesea mexicana | reverse complement strand
AGCTCTGTGAAGGCCAGCGATAGTGGTCTCGGCAAGTTAGGTTTGTTTGTATTACGTTTGTTTATGCTACGTTTGGTCAGGTTATGTTTGGATGGCTTAGACTTTGGCGCTATACACTGCCGCTCGGTGGACTGCTGCGCTCTACTGTGCTCTGATATGTTCTACATGGCTGTGGGAGGTCAGCGATAGTGGTCTCTGCACGTTATGTTGGTTTGGATTACGTTTGGTTGTTTAACGTTTGGTTAGGTTAGGCTTGGGT
>NW_017073448.1:0-259 GCF_001483705.2 Eufriesea mexicana | reverse complement strand
GTAGTTGCCATTGGTTGTAGACGTTAGGCGACCTATTCTCCAAGCTATAACATGTTATAGATTGTGAATAGACCTATTCTCTGGCAACTAGATGGCTGTACTTGGTATTGCATGGAAGGCGTTAGCCGAACTATTCACCAAGATATTACAGATTATAGATTTTGAATAAACCTATTCCTTATCAAGTAGATGGCTCTACTTGCCATTGGATTCAAGGCGTTAGGCGATCTATTCAGCAAGCTATAACAGACTATAGATA
>NW_017073447.1:0-259 GCF_001483705.2 Eufriesea mexicana | reverse complement strand
TTCTGCTCAATACACGTGCCCCAAAATAAAAGTGCAATCTAAAGAATTGGTATTGATGTTTTATTATTACTTTTACAATTTATTTTTGCGTTATTTAATTAACGCTATTTAATAAAAGAGTGAAGTGCAATTAGCAATATCTTCAAGATGTCGTACTCTCGTATCGAAACTTGTCCACCATAATATTATTAACGGGTTCAACAAGGATTTTAATGTTTTATAGCTAACTAGAAAATTGGAGTTATTTATTTTGTGGGAA
>NW_017073446.1:0-259 GCF_001483705.2 Eufriesea mexicana | reverse complement strand
TTCTGCTCAATACACGTGCCCCAAAATAAAAGTGCAATCTAAAGAATTGGTATTGATGTTTTAATATTAGTTTTACAATTTATTTTTGCGTTACTTAATTAACGCTATTTAATAAAAGAGTGAAGTGCAATTAGCAATATCTTTAAGATGTCGTACTTTCGTATCGAAACTTGTCCACCATAATATTATTAACGGATTCAACAAGGATTTTAATGTTTTATAGCTAACTAGAAAATTGGAGTTATTTATTTTGTGGGAA
>NW_017073445.1:0-259 GCF_001483705.2 Eufriesea mexicana | reverse complement strand
GGCATAAATAAGGAGGAAATATTCTATTGTCGTGCTGTAGCCATTGCAATGCTGTAGAATCTGTGTGAAAAATACAGTTTTATTGACATTTTCGATTAATATCGTGGTGACCTATCTTCCGTGCATATATAGGGAGGAAAGATTCTACTGGCGTGCTATAGTCATTGCGGTGCTATAGAATCTGGCTGGAAAATTTAATTTTATTGACATTATCGACTGCTATCGTGGTGACCTAGCTTTCTTGCGTATAGAAGGAAGA
>NW_017073444.1:0-259 GCF_001483705.2 Eufriesea mexicana | reverse complement strand
GTGAGAAATAGTGGTCGTGCCACGTCAGGTTGTGTGAGGTTACATTCGGTTAGGTAAAGTTAGGTTAAGTTTGGTTAGGATGGCTTTGACTTTCGTTATATACACTGTCATTCGGTGCATTTCTGCGACCTACTGCGCTCTAACACATTCTTCTTGTCTATTGGGGAGCCAGGAGATGTGGTCGCTATAAGTTATGTTGAGATATGTATCGTTCGGTTAAGTTAGGAAAGGTCAGGTCATGCAATGGTATCTTCGGCTC
>NW_017073443.1:0-259 GCF_001483705.2 Eufriesea mexicana | reverse complement strand
GAAAAGCACAAAAGTCAAAGATATCCTAGCCATACGTAACGAGACACGACACAACGGGACGAAACCTTACTCAACCTAACGTGGCTGGATCACTATTGCTGACATCCCCAGTGCCAAGCAGACTACACTAGAGCACAGTAGAGCGCAGTAATCCGTCGCATTACCGCGTAAAGCACAAAAGTCAAAGATACCCTGACCTAACCTGACCTAACCTTAACTAACCAAACCTAACCTAGCTATTCGCAATGCAACCAGACGC
>NW_017073442.1:0-259 GCF_001483705.2 Eufriesea mexicana | reverse complement strand
TGGGGACGCCTGCAGTATTGGTATCGGCACGTCAGTCTTAGTTATGTTACGTTTAGCTATGCTAGGATACGTTGTGTTATGTTAGGATGCTATTGACTTTTGTGTGACACACCGCTGTCCTTTGGACTCGGCCCTCTTCTGTGCGCTATCGCACTCAGCTTGTCTCTATGTGCGACAGGTACAGCACCCTGGGCACGTTAGTTTGAGTTATGTTACATTTGGTTGGGCTAGGTATGGTTATGCTTGGTTAGGATGTCTT
>NW_017073441.1:0-259 GCF_001483705.2 Eufriesea mexicana | reverse complement strand
AGCCAGATTCTATGGCATTGCAATTGCTATAGCACGCCAATAGTATCTTTCCTCCTTATTTGAACAAGAAAGTCAGCTCACCACGATATTTGTCGAAAATGTCAATAAAATTGAATTTTCCATTAAGAGTCTATAGCGTTGCAATGCCTACTGCACGCCAGTAGTATCTATCCTCCTTATTTATGCAAAAAAAGAGAGCTCACCACGATATTAGTCGAAGCTGTCAATAAAATTGAACTTTCCAGCCAGATTCTTTGGC
>NW_017073440.1:0-259 GCF_001483705.2 Eufriesea mexicana | reverse complement strand
TGAGGCAGCTGTTGAACAGGCGCCGCACCCGTTCGCCACACGTCTCGAGAGCCAGTACAAAGGCTCGGCGTGAGATGCCGTCAACTCCCGGCGCGGTGATCCTCGCACGCATAAGCTCGAAGCCATCCTAACCTAACACTACGTAATCTAACCCAACCAAACGTAACCTAGCACAACCTAACGTACCATTCCGCTGTCGCTCGGATCCCGAGAGTCGAGCAGAGTATACTATAACACTGTAGAGCACAGAAATCCAACG
>NW_017073439.1:0-259 GCF_001483705.2 Eufriesea mexicana | reverse complement strand
ACACTGCAATCTCAATAGCACTCCAAAAGGATCTTTCCTCCTTACTTATGCAAGGAAGTTATCGCGCCACGATATTTGTCGAAAATGACAATAAAATTGAATTTTCCAGGACGATTCTATAGCGTTGCAATGTCTACAGCATGCCAGTAGAATCTCCCCTCCTTATTTATGCAAGAAAGTTAGCTCACCACGATAATAGACGAAACTGTCAATAAAATTGAATCTGCCAGGCACATTCTATATCATTGCAATGGTTATA
>NW_017073438.1:0-259 GCF_001483705.2 Eufriesea mexicana | reverse complement strand
AATTACAGGTCCTAATAAAACTGCCAAATTCTTATTATTCGCAAATTTTTGTTTGAGAAAACAGGCAATAATATTAAAAGCCAGCAATGGTCTCAAAAAATTATAGGTCCCAGTAAAACTGCGAAATTTTGATTATTCGCAAATTTTTGTTTGAGAAAACAGGCAGTAATATTAAAAGCTAGCAATGGTCTTAAACAATTATAGGTCCCAGTAAAACTGCAAAATTTTGATTATTCGCAAATTTTTGTTTGAGAAAACA
>NW_017073437.1:0-259 GCF_001483705.2 Eufriesea mexicana | reverse complement strand
GATGAATGGTTGTATGGATGGGTGGATGTATGGATGGATTGAAGTATTTGCGGACGGATGTACGGATGTATCAATGTATGGAAGGATGGATTCATGGTTGTATGGATGTATGGATGTATGGATGTATGGACGGATGGATGTATGGATAGATGGATTTATGGATTGGTGGATGGATGGATGGATGTATGGCTGTTTGTATGGATGAATGTATGGACGTATGTATTGATGTATGAATGAATGTCTGGATGGATGGATGGAT
>NW_017073436.1:0-259 GCF_001483705.2 Eufriesea mexicana | reverse complement strand
CGGCCTCCTCGAACTTTGCGTCGATTCGGAGAGTGAGTGCCGCGAGGGTAGCCTGCAAACCGTACTCGGGCGCCAGTGCCGCTGCTCCGGACGTACGCACATTTCCAGCGGGCGCGGGGTCGACGATAAACCGCCTCCGCTCCAGAGCCAGCTCCGCCTGCGAGGAGGCGATCACCGCCTGCAGGGAGGAATCGTACTCCCGCAAGTCGGCTATCACCGCCTGCTGGGAGACATCCTTCTCCCGCAGACCGGCGATCTC
>NW_017073435.1:0-259 GCF_001483705.2 Eufriesea mexicana | reverse complement strand
ATGATATCTGGTCTATCCGTTTGTCTACCTGCAATTGCTATACTGAGTAAATCATTAGTGCACGCATTAATCAAACGCCTACAGTTCTCTGCAGGTGGATGTACCAAGTTCTCGCAATTGTAACTATGGCTAGCAATAACAAATGTCTATATATATTTTTCTGATATACATATATATATATCATAATTGCCACAGCAATTACGTCATCAATGAGCAGATTAATCAATCGTTTACATTGTACTTTGATGGGTATCCTCAG
>NW_017073434.1:0-259 GCF_001483705.2 Eufriesea mexicana | reverse complement strand
AAAGTTCAATTTTATGAACAGTTTCGACTTATATCGTGGTGAGATAGCTTTCTTGCATAAATATGGAGGAAAGATACTAATGAAGTGCTATAGCAATTGCAATGCTCTGGAACCTGGCTGGAAAATTCAATTTTACTTACATATTCGACTAATATCGTAGTGAGCTACCTTTCTTGGATGAATAAGGAGGAATGGATCTATTGGCGTGCTATAGCCATTGCAATGCTCTGGAATCTGTCTGGAAAATTCAATTTTACTG
>NW_017073433.1:0-259 GCF_001483705.2 Eufriesea mexicana | reverse complement strand
ATCGTTGTGAGCTAACTTTCTTGCATATATAAGGAGGAAAGTATCTATTGGCGTGCTATGGGCTTTGCAAAGCTATATAATCTTCCTGGAAAAATCACATTTATTGACATTTTCTTCTAATACCGTGGTGAGCTAACTTTATTGCATAAATAAGGAGGAAAAATTCAATTGGCGTGCTATAGCCGTCGCAATGCTATAGAATCTGGCTGGAAAAGTCAATTTTATTGATATATTCGACTAATATCGCGGTGAGTTAGCT
>NW_017073432.1:0-259 GCF_001483705.2 Eufriesea mexicana | reverse complement strand
TTTAACTCACAGTATGGTATATGTTCCATTTACTATTATAGCTCTGTAGCCGTTGGATTATTATGTTCAATGATAATCTCCATGCTCTAACAATTCCAGAATAGCAAAATACAGATCCACTCACACTCGAGGCATTAGCAATTTTCATCTGAGTACTGAGTGTACCCAACATCAGAGCAATGTAGCCGTTGGACTGCCTTGCTCAATGATAATGTTAATTCGAATGGGATTCTAGAATAACCTACGTACATTGCGGTTG
>NW_017073431.1:0-259 GCF_001483705.2 Eufriesea mexicana | reverse complement strand
TGAATGTATGGATGGATGGATGTATGGGTGGATATATGTTTGGATCGATGGATGTCTGGATGGAAGGTTGTATGGCGGAATGGATGTATGGAAGGATGGGTGTATGGATGGATGTATGTATGGATTGATGGCCGTATGGTTGGATGCATGTATGGATGTGTTGAGGTGCGGATGAACGGATGTACGGATGAATGCTTGTACGGAAGAATGGATGAATGGATGGATTGAGGTATGGATGTATGTATGGATGGATGTATGA
>NW_017073430.1:0-259 GCF_001483705.2 Eufriesea mexicana | reverse complement strand
AGGGACAGATTGGCTTATTCTTGGAAAGAAAAATTTATTCCAGGAAGAAATATCGGTATGTGTATATTATTTGTACTTATGGGTTGTATTTGAAGTTATATAAGGTTATTGTAAAATAGTATATGGGCTTTGGTTGAAATAACACGAATGGGATATGTGTTTTATTTGAAATAATATAAAGCTGGGATAAAATAAAATGTGGGATTTGTTTGAAATAATATAAACAACGTATGGCTCTTATATAAAATAATATAAAGTT
>NW_017073429.1:0-259 GCF_001483705.2 Eufriesea mexicana | reverse complement strand
GTAAGGATGTATGTAAGGATGTATGTATGGATGTATGTTTGGATGAATGTATGGGTGCATGTACGGGTGCATGTATTGATGTATGTATGGTTGTATGGATGGATGGATGAGTGGGTTTTTGGATTGATGTACGGATGGATGGATGTACGGTAGAATAGGTGTATGGATGGATGGATTTATGTATGGATTCATGGCTGAATGGATGGATGGATATATGGATGGTTTGAGGTGTGGATGGACGGATGTACGGAAGTATGGA
>NW_017073428.1:0-259 GCF_001483705.2 Eufriesea mexicana | reverse complement strand
TTCCAATTTACAACTAAAATCCCTCTCGTTCACCTCTACCTTCACTCTCAACTGACTCGATCAAGCCAAAGGGACCAGAGGAAAACAGCAAAATGGAAGAAGAAGCCTGAAAATGTCCACAAAGAGTAAAAGTGACAAAACCACCCAGGAAAGAGGCTTTATCCCGTTCACCTCAGTTCCCAAATCGAGTACCGTGCACTGGACATACTGAAACGTGAGGAGTGGCGCTAGTGTCGCATGTCGCTAACTGCAAGGTTGT
>NW_017073427.1:0-259 GCF_001483705.2 Eufriesea mexicana | reverse complement strand
AGCTTTGACTTTCGTGCTATACACTGTTATTCGTTGTATTTCTGTGACCTACTGTGATCTACCGTATTGTGATTGGCTACGGGGGGACAGGAGCAATGGTCGCTGCAAGTTCATTTGAGATATGCTACGTACTGAGAGGTTTGGTTAGGTCAGGCAATGCTAGGGTATCAACGGCTTTTGTGCTGCACACTGCAAAGCGGTGGATTTCAGCGCTACGCTGTGCTCTGGTAAATTATGCTTGTACCCGTGGAGACCAGCA
>NW_017073426.1:0-259 GCF_001483705.2 Eufriesea mexicana | reverse complement strand
CCTCCTTATTTATGCAAGGACGTCAGATCACGACGATATTTGTCGAAAATGTCAATAAAATTGAATTTTCAATCCAGATTCAATTGCACTGCAATGGGTACAGCGTGCCAAGAGAATCTTTCCTCCATATTTATGCATGGACGTCAGTTCACCATGATATTAGTCGAAAATGTCAATAAAAATGAATTTTCCATCGAGACACTATAGAATTGCAATGGCTATAGCACGCCAATAGAATTCTTCCTCCTTATTTATGCAA
>NW_017073425.1:0-259 GCF_001483705.2 Eufriesea mexicana | reverse complement strand
CCGCCGCCACCACAGGGAAGGGGTTATCGATCCCCCGCCGCAGGAGCTCGGGGCCCATACGCTCGGTCACGTGGGGCGCCGATGCCCATAACTTCCCCAATACTAATTTATAGGGGCGTCCCCACGGATCGCATTCGAGCGTCGAGAGCAGTTCGTCACATTGCCGAGATTTGGCTCCGCGAATCTCACTCCGGAAATCGCCCACCGCGGACCGGTACCCGCGATAGAGGCGCGCGATTTCCTCGGCGGACACCACGCG
>NW_017073424.1:0-259 GCF_001483705.2 Eufriesea mexicana | reverse complement strand
TACTCTATAGCATTGCAATGGTTATAGCACGCCAACAGAATATTTCCTCCTTATTTATGCAAGGAAGTTAGCTCATCGCGACAATAGTCGTATATGTGAATAAAATTGAAATTTCCAGACACACTCTATAGCATTGCAATGGTTATAGCACGCCAACAGAATATTTCCTCCTTACTTATGCAAGAAAGCTAGCTCTCCCAGATATTAGAAGAAAATGTTTATAAAATTTAATTTTTCAGCCAGATTATATAGCATTGCA
>NW_017073423.1:0-259 GCF_001483705.2 Eufriesea mexicana | reverse complement strand
TGACTCTGCGTTGCAGAATGTTAACTATTCGAGACTTTTTTCGGTCATGCGATGACAATTAGGCTACTTGTCTATGTTTTCTGGGATTACAAGTATAGCAAGCGATAGGAGGAAAAGAACTGTGACTTTGCGTTGCAGAACGTTAGCTATTGGGGCCTTCTTTCAATTATGCGATGATAATTAGGCTACTTATCTGTGTTTTCTGGGATTAGAAGTATAGCAAGTGATAGGAGGAAAAGAACTGTGACTCTGCGTTGCA
>NW_017073422.1:0-259 GCF_001483705.2 Eufriesea mexicana | reverse complement strand
TTGCCCTATTTTCTGTTCCGAGGTTTTTCCGCTTTGATTTTTATCCTTCATCCTTCGTGTGATTTTTCGGGATTTTTGTTGATTTTGATTTGGTATTGATTATTGATCCTTAGTGTGGTTTCCTATTTTTAATTTTCCATTTTTCCTTCGCCGATATTTTGATTTTCACTTTCCATTCTTCGTATGATTTCTTTGAGATTTTCATCAATTTTTATTGGGTATTCATTATTGATCCTTACTGTGATCTTCCTTTCCTAAA
>NW_017073421.1:0-259 GCF_001483705.2 Eufriesea mexicana | reverse complement strand
TTTTTTGGGTTACCCTACGCTTCGCTAGGTTAGGCTATGTCCGGTTATGTTAGGTCATCTTGTACTTTTGAGCTATTCACAGCTATGCGAAGGCTTTCTGCGAACTACTCTGCTCTCGTACTCTCTACATGTCTCTGTGGAGGCCAGCAATAGTCGTCTCGGCGCGTTAGCTTTAGTTATGATACGTTTCCGTGTGACATGTTTCGTTATGTTAGGATAGATTATCTTAGACCATAATGCCATTCACTGCCATTCGGTG
>NW_017073420.1:0-259 GCF_001483705.2 Eufriesea mexicana | reverse complement strand
TGTTACGTTTGGTTATGTTGCAATTGGTTAGGTTAGTAGAGGACAGTTTCGACTTTTGCGCTGCACGGTGCTATTCTTTGGATTTCTGCGCTCCACTCTCCTGTAACGTGGTCCGTATGAACCTGGGGTGGGTAGCAATAGACTTCACATCACGTTAGGTTGAGTTACGTTACGTTTGGTTACCATAAGCTTGGTTAGTTCCGGGGGGTCGTGTTATTTTTTACTTTTGTGCTGTACAATGTAGTTCGGTGGGCTTCTG
>NW_017073419.1:0-259 GCF_001483705.2 Eufriesea mexicana | reverse complement strand
AGGTTGTGTCAGCTTAGGATGGTATATCTTCGACTTTTGTGCTTTGAACTTCAGTGCGTATGACTTCTAAGCTCTCCTGTGTGCTAGTATATTCAGCTTTGCTCTGGCGAGGTCAACAATAGTGTTGTAGGCACGATAGGGTGAGTTATGTTACGTCTGTCTGTGTTAAGTTTGGCAAGATTAGGATAGGATAACCTTGACTTTTGCGGTCTACACTGCTATTCGGTGGATTCCTGCGCTGTTTGTTGCTCTACTATAC
>NW_017073418.1:0-259 GCF_001483705.2 Eufriesea mexicana | reverse complement strand
TTGGCTACGTTGGACAGAATACCTTATAATTTTGTGCCATTAAATGCAATTCGGTGGATTGCTGGGCCCGACTGCGCTCTAATATTTTCTGCATGACTCTGTGGTGGACAGCTATAGCGGTCCCGTCGTGTTAGGTATGGTTATTTTCCGTTTGTGTTCGTTACGTTTGGCTAGGCCAGGTTATGGTACTTTGACTTTTGTGATATACGCTGCTATTCGGAGGATATATGCGTTCTAATGTGTTCTGATATGCTCTGCT
>NW_017073417.1:0-259 GCF_001483705.2 Eufriesea mexicana | reverse complement strand
GCGGATTTATTCGCTGCACTGTGCTCAAATATTTTATGTTTGCCTCTCGGGGGAGCAGAAATAGTGGTCCTGGCACGTTAGGTTGATTACTTTCTGCCTTCCTAGGTTAGGATGTGCTATGTTTGGTCCGGATTGCTGTAACTTTCGTGATGTGCACTGCTTTTCGATGGATTCCAGTGATCGACAGTGCTCTACATCATCCTGCTTGGCTCCGGAGTTGCCAGCAGCAGTGGCCACTGCTCGTTAGGTTGAGATATGC
>NW_017073416.1:0-259 GCF_001483705.2 Eufriesea mexicana | reverse complement strand
TATGGATGGATGTCTGGATGGATGGATGGGTGGACGGATGGATGGATTTATGTATGGATGTATGTAAGGATTATGTAAGGATGTATGTATGCATGTATGTTTGGATGGATATATGGATGGATGGATATATGGATGGATGGATGTGTGGATGGATGGATGTATGGATGGACGGATTTATGATTGTATGGATGTATGAATGAATGGTTGTACGGCTGGATGTATGGATGTATGTACGGATGGTTGAACGTATGAATGTGTG
>NW_017073415.1:0-259 GCF_001483705.2 Eufriesea mexicana | reverse complement strand
TTCCTGCATTGTAAACGTGACTTCTCGTATATCGAATTACAATTTGACGAAAATTACTGTCATGTATAGTATATGTAGTCTGTATATGTATACTACAGTATGTCATGTATAATATATGTGGTCTGTACATATATAGGATAGTATTCCTTCATTGTGGACGTGACTTATCATATATCGAATTACAATTTGACGAAAATTACTGTCATGTATAGTATATGTGGTCTGTATATATTATATATAGTACAGTATATGTCATGTA
>NW_017073414.1:0-259 GCF_001483705.2 Eufriesea mexicana | reverse complement strand
TCACCAAGCTATAGGAGTTTATAGATTTTGAATAGACCTATTTACTGGCAAGTAGAAGCCTGTTCTTGCCAATGGATTGATGGCGTTGGGCGACCCAATCATCAAGCTATAAAAGATAATGTTTTTTGAATAGACCTATTCTCTGGCAAGAAGCTGGATTTACTTGCCATTGGATTGAAGGCGTTAAGCGACCTACTCACCAAGCTATAACAGATCATAGATTTTGAATAGACCTATTCTCTTGCAAGGAGATGGCTGT
>NW_017073413.1:0-259 GCF_001483705.2 Eufriesea mexicana | reverse complement strand
TATATGTTCCATTGTTACTATAGGATTTGCAGTTTTGCATATGTAAATATTCTTCTTTTTTATTTTTTTTTATTTTCTTCTGATATGAAATATTACCTTGTTACTCAATATTAAGCAATCATTAAAACCATCTTTCTTAAAAATTCTTACATTTTTACATAGAATTTGTAATATATATTTTTACCAAAATTTTTTAGCTCTCATAGTATTTGTTCTTTTGTAATATCTTTACAAAATTTTTTTTTTTATTTTTTACGCT
>NW_017073412.1:0-259 GCF_001483705.2 Eufriesea mexicana | reverse complement strand
TGGTGGTGTAGGCACGTTAGGTTGAGATAGGCTACGCTTGGTTGTGTTAGGCTTTGCTATGTTCGGCTATGATAGCTACGACTCTTGCGCTCTACACTGCCTTCCGGTGGGCATCTGCGCTCTAATGTGATACAATATTCCCTGCCTTCCTCTGGGAACTCCAGAAATAGTGGCGGCGGCGCGTTATGATGCGTTCGGCTATGTTTGGTCAGGTTATGCTTGCTTGCGTTAGGTTAGGATATCTTTGACTTTCGTGCAA
>NW_017073411.1:0-259 GCF_001483705.2 Eufriesea mexicana | reverse complement strand
TATTAGACCAAAGTGTCAATAAAATTGATCTTTCCAGTCAGACTCTATTGCATATCAATGGCTGTAGCACTCTAACTGGATTTATCCTGCCTATTTATGCGAGGATGCTTGTTCGCCACGATATTAGACAAAAATGTCGATAAAAGTGAACTTTCAGACTGTCCGAATTTCACAGCAATGTCTATAGTACGGCAATAGGATATTTCCTCCTTATTTACGCGAGAAGGTTTGCTCACCACGATATAAGACGAAAATGTCA
>NW_017073410.1:0-259 GCF_001483705.2 Eufriesea mexicana | reverse complement strand
GCTTTGCGGAGGAATTTTGGCCAGTTCAAGTCGACGAGAAGGGGGTTGAAGAGTTTTTATTATGGTCAGAATAAAGGATTTTCGAGATCTTTTATTAGGGGTCTTGAAGATTACCGATCGATGACCAACATGAACAATCCTAGTCTCCCCGAAGATGGAACACTGACTAAACGCATCAAGGGCTCACACGATACAATCAATTGGTATCGAGTGGGTGTCGCCATGCAACCTTCTGTGTATTTTCACAATAATTACTCAG
>NW_017073409.1:0-259 GCF_001483705.2 Eufriesea mexicana | reverse complement strand
TTTAGTTACAATACGTTTGGTTAGGTTAGGGTACGGTGCGTTAGGTCTGGATAGCTTTGACTGTTGTGCTCCATACTGCTGTTCTATGGACGCCTGCGCACTGCCGCACGATACCACACTCTGCTCGTGTCTGTGTAAGCCAGGAATAACGGTCGCGGCTAGTTAAGTTTAGTTATGCTACGTTTGGTCAGGCTATGTTTGGTAACGTTTGATTGGAATGGCTTTGACTTTTGTGTTGCGCACTGCAATACGGTGGATT
>NW_017073408.1:0-259 GCF_001483705.2 Eufriesea mexicana | reverse complement strand
GATGGAGAACGTCTTTCGTAATAAATTTCGGAACACTTGTATACACGATACGAGTTTTGCAACAAGGCTACGTTGGAAAATACAATAACTATGAATCGGTGGAGAAGAATAAGAACTGTCCTCGTACAATTTTCTGAGGTGCTTATATATTCTTACTTTTTAGTGGGGTGAAAATAACCATGGACTCTTAGTCAAGGTAGGAACGAGCAAGGTGTCTTGAACTCTGATGTTAGTCTGCCTTTATCAGCCAGCCTTTATC
>NW_017073407.1:0-259 GCF_001483705.2 Eufriesea mexicana | reverse complement strand
AACCTACACCCGAATAACCCGGTCACCGACACCGAGGTAAGCAACGAGAATGCTTCTCTCCTCTTACTGAAGATCTTTGCATTCATACCTTTACAAATATATATCTTACAGTGTGATGCAATTTCAGTTTATAAATTTGATATTTATGGATTTTTATTATTCAACAGATGAATAATTAAATTCTGTTCGATCAGTCATTATAGAGCTATAGCTTAAAAATTTGTAGGTACGATGCATATCTTTAATTTTTAATTCAATT
>NW_017073406.1:0-259 GCF_001483705.2 Eufriesea mexicana | reverse complement strand
CACTGCCTAACTTGCCGCCACCACAATTGCGGCCTCCCAGGAGACTAGTTGAACATATTAGAGAAAAGTAGAGCGCATGGGTTCGTAGAATCGCAGTGTACAGCAGAAAAGTCAAAGATAACCTAACCTAGCCCAAACAAACATATCCCTACTTGACATACCATACTCAACCGAACGGGCAACGACCACTATTGACGACCTCCCGAGTGTAGAGCAGAGAATAGTAGAGCACAGTAGATCGCAGAAAGCCACCAACTAG
>NW_017073405.1:0-259 GCF_001483705.2 Eufriesea mexicana | reverse complement strand
AGGTTGGGATAGGCTACATTGACTTCTGTCCTATACATGGCTATTCCGTGCATCTCTGCGCTCCAACGAGCTATAATGTGCTCTGCTTGGCTCTGGGGTAGCCAGCATTATCGGTTTCGTCACGATATGTTGAGTTACGCGACGTTTGGTTTGCTTAGGTTCGGACAAGTTACGTCAGCATATGTATGACATTTGTGCTATTCACCGCAATGCAGTGGATTTCGGCGCTCTGCTGTGCTCTAGAAATTTTTGCTTCGCT
>NW_017073404.1:0-259 GCF_001483705.2 Eufriesea mexicana | reverse complement strand
CTAGCATCCGCTTGTCTCTGGGAAGGTCAGCAATAATGGTCTAGGCACGTTATATTGAGTTTTGTTACGTTCGGTTATGTTAGGTCAGGTAATGTTTTGTCAGGATGTCTGTTACTTTTCTGCTGTAAACAACAATGCGGCAGAGTTCTGCGCTCTGCTGTGATCTTATTTATTCCGCTTGACTCCGCGGAGGCCAGCAATAGTGGTCTCGGCACGTTGGGTTGCGTTAGGTTACGTTTGGTTAAGTTAGGGTAACCTG
>NW_017073403.1:0-259 GCF_001483705.2 Eufriesea mexicana | reverse complement strand
CAACCGTAAGATGACCAACCGTAACATGACCAACCGTAACCAAACTCAACCTGTCGGGCCGAGCCCACTATTTCCGGCCGCCCCAGAGCCGAGCAGAACATACTACAGCGCAGTGGAGCGTAGAAATCCACCGAAAAGTAGTATATGGCGCAAACGTCGAAACCACCATAACCAAACTCAACCTAACCTATCCAAACACAACGTAACCCGACACAACCAAACGTGCTGCGAACAACATTGCTGGCCTCCTCAGATCGAA
>NW_017073402.1:0-259 GCF_001483705.2 Eufriesea mexicana | reverse complement strand
ATTGAATCGCGACGTATCGATTCTTAACCCCTTCTCGTGCCATTTAGCCCGACGAAATCCGGGCCCAAACACGCAATAAACAGACTACACTGATGATCAAAAACGGTTGCAATACCAACCGAAATGTGATATAATCCGTTTCACGCGATACTACCGTTGTGGACCGTGCGTTGTGGATACTACCGTTCACGAGTCTGGCTCGTGATATTCACGTTTGGCCCAAATCGTTTTTCACGAGTCAGACTCGTCAAAACACAGG
>NW_017073401.1:0-259 GCF_001483705.2 Eufriesea mexicana | reverse complement strand
ATATTAAATATAAATCTAATTAATTTTTCGCAATCACATGCTCACACCTATTTTCACTATTACGACTCGATTACAACTGACTTAAGCCTAATCTCTCTGGTTTGTTCTTTCTACTTTCATGCATTATATGAACATACACAATTCACACAGCACCTCAATTATTACACGCATACTCGTTTATCACGATACCTGAATTCATTAGATATTGGCATCCCATGCATACTTGTCCCACTCGTCCCTTTCTTACAGTCATCGCTCC
>NW_017073400.1:0-259 GCF_001483705.2 Eufriesea mexicana | reverse complement strand
GATCAGGGTAAAGCGCAGAAATCCGCAGCATAGCAGTGTAAAGCAGAAAAGTCGAAGATATCCAAACCTAACCTGACCTAACCTAACACAACCGATCGTTATATAACTGAACATTACTTGCCGGGACACCTACTGCTTGCCTTCCCAAAGCCAAGAACAACATATTAGGGTGCAGTAGAGCGCAGAAATCCGACATAGAGCAGTGTTTAGCACAAAAGTCAAAGCCATCGTAACCAGAGCTAACATAACATAACCTAAC
>NW_017073399.1:0-259 GCF_001483705.2 Eufriesea mexicana | reverse complement strand
GCTATAGCACTGAAAAACCATCTTTCCTCCTTACTTACGCAAGGAAGTTAGCTCACCTCGGTATTAGTCGAAAATGTCAACAAAATTGAACCCTCCATCCAGATTCTATAGCATTGCGACGGCTATAGCACACCAATTGATTCTTTCGTACTTGTTTATACAATAAAGTTGGTTCACCACGATATTAGTCGAAAAAGTCAATAAAACTGAATTTTCCAGGAATAATCTTTAGCTTTGCAATGCCTATAGCACGCCAATA
>NW_017073398.1:0-259 GCF_001483705.2 Eufriesea mexicana | reverse complement strand
TGGATCGGTGAATGGACGGAAGATTGGAAGTATGTATGGATGCATGTATGGATGAATGTATGGCTGTCTGCATGGGTGTATGCATGGATGTATGCACGGATGTATGTATGGATGTTTGAATGGATGTATGCATGGAAGTATGTATGGATGTATGTAGGTATGTATCTATGGATGCATGTACGGATGAATGTGATGATGTATGTAAGGATGTATGTATTGATGTCTCTATGGATTTATGGATGGGTGGATGGGTGGATGT
>NW_017073397.1:0-259 GCF_001483705.2 Eufriesea mexicana | reverse complement strand
TCAATACCCCTTATTTATGAAAGTGGGCTAGCTCACCACGATATTAGTCCAAAATTTCAATAAAATTCAATTTTCCAGTCAGATTCTATAGCATTTCAATGGATATAGCACGCCAGTAGTATCTTTGCCCCTTATGTATGCAAGAAAGTTGGGTCGCCACGATATTATTCGAGAAGGTGAATAAAATTGAATTTTGCAGCCAGATTCTATAGCATCGCAATGACTATAGCACGCCAATAGGATATTTCTTCCTTATTTA
>NW_017073396.1:0-259 GCF_001483705.2 Eufriesea mexicana | reverse complement strand
AAATTTGCAGTGACATATTTGCGACTTATATGTCTGTGGTTGCAATGAAAAACGTCGCATATGCTTTAAAAAAATTAAAAAGAAAGTAATTTTATATTAATAAAAGAAGGTATACAATTTGACTGAATGTTGACAGAATAAATATTCAGAACTTTAAATGGAAATATTTTGAAATACGTGATATGCAAAGTTTTTCCTTAAAACCACAGATTTACAATTACATAAATTTGCAATTTATTACAAATTTATTTTTAATCTC
>NW_017073395.1:0-259 GCF_001483705.2 Eufriesea mexicana | reverse complement strand
TCACCAAGATATAACAGATTATATATTTTAAATAGACCTATTCTCTGGCAAGTAGATGGCTGTGTTTGCTATTGGATTGAAGGCGTTTGGCGACGTATTCACCAAGCTTTAACAGATTATAGATCTTCAATAGCCCTAATTTCTGGCAAGAAGATGGCTGTACCTGCCATTGCATTGAAGGCGTATGGCGATCTATTCACCAAGCTATAACAGGTTATAGATTTTGAAAGGACCTATAGTCAGGCAAGTAGATGGCTGT
>NW_017073394.1:0-259 GCF_001483705.2 Eufriesea mexicana | reverse complement strand
GCTGAAAATGTGAGAGCACTGTAGGGCGCAGAAGTCCACCTAATAACAGACTATAGTACTATATCAATGCTCTCCTCTCCTAACATATCCAATTGTTACATAAACCAACGATGCATGACTCAACTAATCGTGCCGCGAACACTATGGCTCGCATCCCGAGAGCAATGCAGGACACACTAGTGGAGTGTAGAACGACGAAGTCTTAGGATCGGGGTATGTACCTGAAAAGCTAAAGCTACCTAAACCTAACCCAAACCAA
>NW_017073393.1:0-259 GCF_001483705.2 Eufriesea mexicana | reverse complement strand
GACGAGACCACTGTTGCTAGTCTACCCGGAGCCAAGCATAACATACCATTGGGGAGTAGAGCGAAGGAATCCGTAGGATCGCAGTATATTGCGCAAAAGTCATTGCCAGCCCCGCCTAACCTAACCAATCGTACCATAAGTAATACTAACGTGATGGGAGCACCTTTACTGGCATACCCATAGTCGAGAAGAGTCTACTGGTGCAATATAGAGCGTACAAATACGCCGAATAGCACTGTATAGCACAAAAGTCATAGCT
>NW_017073392.1:0-259 GCF_001483705.2 Eufriesea mexicana | reverse complement strand
AATAAAATTGAATATTGCGATGGCTATTGCACACCAATAGAACCTTTCCTCCTTATCTATGCATGAAGTTAGCTCACCACGTTATTTTTTGAAAATGTCAATAAAATAGAATATTCCATGCAGATTCTATGGCATTGCAATGGCTATAGAACGCCAATAGAATCTCTCCTCCTTATTTATGCAAGAAAGTTAGCTGACCCAGATATTAGAAGAAAATGTTAATAAAATTTGATTTTTCAGCCAGATTATATAGCATTGC
>NW_017073391.1:0-259 GCF_001483705.2 Eufriesea mexicana | reverse complement strand
CCCTAACTTAGCCAAACGTAACGTAACGAAACATAACATAACACAAGCTAACGTGCTGAGACCGCAATTGCTGGCCTCCCAAGATCCATGCAGAGTGCATTCGGGCAATGTAGATTGCAGAAGGCCACCGAATAGCAGTGTATATCACGAAAGTCAAAGGTATAATACCCTAACATATACAATTGTCACAGAACCGAACGTAACATATCTCAAGCCAACGGGCCGAGACCACTATTGCTGGCATCTACGGACCCAAGCT
>NW_017073390.1:0-259 GCF_001483705.2 Eufriesea mexicana | reverse complement strand
CAATGTAGCCGATGGAGTACTTTGTTCACTAATGTTGTAAACCAGATAGTGCTTTTATAATAACCTACGTTTAATTCTGTCATGACTAGGGACATTTACAATAAACGTTGCGGCGTTTAGTACCTCTACCAACAGAGCACTCTTGCGGTTGGATTAAACTGCTCAATGATGATTTAAAATGTATAGTATCACCAGATCCACAAGAAAGTGGTCCACTATACCTCGAGGTATTAAAATTCGGCAACACAGTACTGAGTAC
>NW_017073389.1:0-259 GCF_001483705.2 Eufriesea mexicana | reverse complement strand
TACAGCTTTGATATGTCTATAGCACGCCAATAGAATCTACACTGCTTATTTAAGCAAGAAAGATAGGTCACCACGATAATAGTCGAAAATGTCCATGAAATCTAATTTTCCAGCCAGATTCTGCACCATTGCAATGCCTATAGCGCTCAGAACGGATCTTTTCTCCTAACCTATGCAAGGAAGTAAGCTTACCACCTAATTAGACGAAAATGTCAATAAAATTGAATTTTGCAACCACACTCTATATCATTGCGATGTC
>NW_017073388.1:0-259 GCF_001483705.2 Eufriesea mexicana | reverse complement strand
CCTGCATCATCCTTTCTTAACCTTCGATCTGTGGACAACCCCCTCTTATTTCCTAATTCACATTACACTCAAGTTCGTCTGTTGGTTGTAACAAAAATAAAGATATATTTGGAATACAACACTTTTTAAAGTTAAAAAAAGGGAATAATAGCTAAAATTGATATTAAGCAAGGGGATTCCCTATGCGCCTCATCACTCATCAGCCATCCTAAAATAAGGTAAAATTCGCGTTTATAACAAATTCTATAAATTTAGAAAC
>NW_017073387.1:0-259 GCF_001483705.2 Eufriesea mexicana | reverse complement strand
TGGGATAGGATCTGGCCGGAAAATTCGATTTTATTGACATTTTCGACTAATATCATGGTGAGCCAACTTTCTTGAATAAATAAGGAGGAAAGATTCTGCTGGTGTGCTATAGTCATTGCGATGCTATGGAATCTGGCTGGAAAATTAGATTTTATTGTCATTTTGGGCTAATACCGCGGTGAGCTAACTTTCCTGAATAAATAAGGAGGAAAGATTCTATTGGCGTGCAGTAGCCATTGCAATGCTATAGAATCTGGCA
>NW_017073386.1:0-259 GCF_001483705.2 Eufriesea mexicana | reverse complement strand
TCATTGCACAGCACAAGAGTCAAAGCTACACTAACATAACATATCGGAATGTAACTTAGCCGAACGTAGCTTAACCCAATCGAACGTGCCGGGGGCACTATTGCATGCACGCCCCCTCCCCCAGTTCCATGCAGAACACACTGGAGCACAGTCGAGAGCTGAAATCCACCGAGCAGCAGTGTATAGCATAATAGCCAAAGGTATCACATCCTAACCTGGCAAGTCGTAACATAACGAAACGTAACCTAACACAACTTAA
>NW_017073385.1:0-259 GCF_001483705.2 Eufriesea mexicana | reverse complement strand
GTATAGCATAAAAGTCAATGCTATCATATCCTTACATAACCAAACGGGACATAACCGAACGTATAGCTTCGTATAACCGACAACGTATAACCGACAAATATAGCTGCCATCCCAGAGGCAAGCAGAACATACTAGAGCATCGTATGCCGCGGAGGTCCACCGATCTGCAGTGTATAGCACGAAAGTCAAATCTACTCCAACCAAACCTAACATAACCTAGAAAGGCCAAGCGTAATCTGACAGTACCTAGCGTCCCGAG
>NW_017073384.1:0-259 GCF_001483705.2 Eufriesea mexicana | reverse complement strand
ATTCACTGCCATTCTATTGATTTCTCTTCTCCGGTCGCGTCTAATATTTTCTGCTTGGCGTTGCGGAGACCAAAATCAGTGGCCTAGGCACGCCGGGTTTTGTTATGTTACGTTTGCTTATGCTATGTTTGGCCACGATGCGAAAGGACAAATTCGGTCTTTGTGGTATACACAGCTATTCGGTGGATTACCGCGCTGTTTGTTGCTCTACTATACTCTTCTCGATTTTTGGGGGTGCCAGGAATAGTCATCCCGGCAC
>NW_017073383.1:0-259 GCF_001483705.2 Eufriesea mexicana | reverse complement strand
GAAGGCGTTAGGCGATCTATTCACCAAGCTGTAGAAGGTTATAGATTTTGAACAGACCTATTCGCTGGCAAGTAGATGGCTGTACTTGCCATTGGATTGTAGGCGTTTGGCGATCGAATCGCCAAGCTATAACAACTTATAGATTTTGAATAGACCTGTTCTCTGGCCAGCCGATGGCTGCACTTGCCATTGGATAGAAGGCGTTTGGCGATCTATTCACCAAGCTATAGCAGGTTATAGATTTTGAATGGACTTATTC
>NW_017073382.1:0-259 GCF_001483705.2 Eufriesea mexicana | reverse complement strand
TGACCAGGCACGCTAGGTTAGAGTGGATTACACTTGGTTAGGTTAAGTTGGGTCAATTTATGTTTGGATATCTTCTACTTTTCTGCTTTACACATCAGTGCGCCGCATTTCTGCGTTCTACAGTGCTCTAGCATATTCTGCTTGTCCCTGTGGAGATCAGCAATGATGGTGTGGGCACGTTAGGTAAAGTTAGGTTACGATAGTTTATGTTACGATTGACTAGGTTATGACAGGATAACTTTGACTTTTGCGCTATAAA
>NW_017073381.1:0-259 GCF_001483705.2 Eufriesea mexicana | reverse complement strand
AGCATTGCAATGGCTATAGCACGCCAAAGCGATCTTTCCTCCTTATCTATGCAAGGAAGTTAGCTCAACGCGGTATTAGTCGAAAATGTCTAGGAATTGTATTTTCCAGCAAGTTATTATGGGAATGAAGTGGCTATAGCACGCCAATAGAATCTACCCTCCTTATTTATGCAAAAAAGATGGCTTCCAACGATATTAATCGAAATCGTCAATATAATTGAACTTTCCAGGCAGTTTCTACAGCAGTGCATGGCTATAG
>NW_017073380.1:0-259 GCF_001483705.2 Eufriesea mexicana | reverse complement strand
TGACCTGACGTGACATGACCTGACCTGACCTAAGCTGACCTGACCATATATGATCTGGCCTGAACTGGACTGACCTGAACTGACCTGAACTGACAGCATCTGACCTGACCTTGCCGACCTGTCGTGACCTGTCCTGACCTGACCTGACCTGACCTGACCTGGTCTGACCTGACTTAACTTACCTTACCTGACCTGCAGTGACCTGACCTTACTGCTCTGACCTGACCTGACCTAACCTGACCTGACCCTACCTGGCCTC
>NW_017073379.1:0-259 GCF_001483705.2 Eufriesea mexicana | reverse complement strand
CTGTTATAGCTTGGTGAATAGATCGCCTAACGCCTTCAATCCAATGGCAAGCACAGCCACCTAGTCGCTAGAGAATAGGTCTATTCAATATCTATAAATTGTTATAGCTTGGTGAATATATCGTCTAACGCCTTCAATCCAATAGCAAGAACAGCCATCCACTTGCGAGAGATTTGGTCTATTTAAAGTCTATAAACTGCTATTGCTTGGTGAATAGATCGCCTAACGCCTTCAATCCAATGGCCAGTACAGCCATCCA
>NW_017073378.1:0-259 GCF_001483705.2 Eufriesea mexicana | reverse complement strand
ATGCTTTTTGAGTGCTATAGCCATTGCAATGATGTAGATTGTGGCTGGAAAATACAATTTTGTCGACATTTCCGACTAATACCATTGTGAGCTACCTTCCTTGCACAGGTAAGGAGGAAAGATACTTTTGGCGTGCTATATTCACTGCAATGGTGTAGAATCTAGTTGGAAAATCCAATTTTATTGACATTTTCGGCTAATATCATGGTGAGCATACTTGCTTTCATAATAAGGAGGAAAGATGCTTTTTGAGCGCTAT
>NW_017073377.1:0-259 GCF_001483705.2 Eufriesea mexicana | reverse complement strand
ACCTAACTCGAACTAACGTGCCGCCGCCGCTACTGCTCCTCCCCCCAGAGCCGACCAGTGTATGGCAGATCAGTGTAGAGCGCAGAAATACACCGAATAGCAGCGTATGTTATAAATGTCTGGGATCTCCCATCACAACCTGGACTAACCTAACCTGACCAAACATAGCATAGCTGAAAATAACGTGCCGCGAATACTGCTGCTGGCATCCCCTGAGACAAGCAGGATATAGTAGAGCGCAGTAGACCACAATAGTCCA
>NW_017073376.1:0-259 GCF_001483705.2 Eufriesea mexicana | reverse complement strand
CAGAAAATATTAGTACACAGCAGAGCGCAGAATTCCGAGGAAGGCAGAGTGTAGCACAAAATTTTAAGGTATCCTCTCCTTACCTCACCAAACGTAACATAACCGAACATATTATAGCTCAACCTAACGTGCCGAGGCCAATATTGCTGGAATCCCCAGGGTCAAGCTGCGTATACTAGAACACAGTGGAGCGCAAAAATCCGCCGCAGTGCAGCGTGTAGCACAAAAGTGAAAGCTACCATATCGTAACATAATCAAT
>NW_017073375.1:0-259 GCF_001483705.2 Eufriesea mexicana | reverse complement strand
TCATCCATACATACATCCATAGATACGTCCGTCAATGCATCCATACATACATCCATGCATACACCCATACATACATCCACCCATACACCAATCCATAAATCCATCCAACCATACGTCCACCCATCCCTACAAACATTCATCCATACTTCCCCACATCCATACTTCCAAAAATGCATCCATTCGTACGTCCAACATATGATACATCCAACCATTCATACAACCATACATGCAGACAGCCATACATCCGTACATTCATGCT
>NW_017073374.1:0-259 GCF_001483705.2 Eufriesea mexicana | reverse complement strand
TATCGAAAATTAAAGTAGGAGTTATGCTATGAACACGTTTTCCAAGACAGAACAGAGTGGGCAGGATTTATGAGTAAAGAAATCCCTCGAAAAATTCACGTGAATTTATCGAAAACTATATTGGGAAAATTTTCTTTTCCTTTATTCATTTATTTATTTTTGTATTTTTATTGGAAACTCACAAGTGAATGGATGTAAGGGATTTGTTAGATATACAGGATGTATATTTATTGTTTATAATTTGTGATTTTATAGGATG
>NW_017073373.1:0-259 GCF_001483705.2 Eufriesea mexicana | reverse complement strand
CTATTACGCAGCACGACCTGTCACCCGCCCGCACTTTCGGCACTATTAAACAGCACTGACCACACGAAACGCGAAAAAAATCGGCAAACTCGATAGAGAGCAGTTCACTCTAAGGGGATAAATGAAAAAATTCGGGCCAAGGCCCGATATTCCGAAGATAGAAATCAAAAAAGTCTATTACGCAGCACGACCTGTAACCCGCCCGCACTTTCGGCACTATTATACAGCACTGACCACTCGAAACGCGAAAAAAATCGGC
>NW_017073372.1:0-259 GCF_001483705.2 Eufriesea mexicana | reverse complement strand
GCTCTGGGGAGGCCAGAAGCTGTGGCCGCTGCGCATTTTGCAGTGTTAGGTTACGCTTGGTTATGTTAGGTTATCTTGAGTTAGGATTGGATATCTTTGACTTTTGTGCTGTACACTGAAGTGCTGTGGATTTCTGCGCTATACTGTTACCTAGTACGTTCTGCCTGGATCTGGGAAGGCCAGTAATAGTGGTCTCGCGGGTGGTCAACTTAGGTTGAGATACGCTACGTTCGGTTATGTCACGATGGCTATCGTTAGG
>NW_017073371.1:0-259 GCF_001483705.2 Eufriesea mexicana | reverse complement strand
TAGCCTCCCCAGAGCCAGGCAGAGCATGTTAGAGCAATGAAGAGGGCAGAAACCCAAAGAATGGCGGTGTATGGCACAGAAGACAAAGCTATGCTATCCTAAACTAACCAAAGGTAACATATACGTACGTAATATGTCACAACATAACGTGCCGACATCGCTATTGCTAGCCTCCCAATAGTCAAGCAGGACATGCTAGCACCCAATGGAGCGCAGAGGACCTGCGAAGAAGAGTGAGCACCACGCAAGTCAAAGCTAT
>NW_017073370.1:0-259 GCF_001483705.2 Eufriesea mexicana | reverse complement strand
GACTTCCGCGCTCCGCTGTGCTATACTATTTTCTGATTGGCCCTGTGAGGTCCAGCAATAGTGCTCGCGGCACGTCATGCTTGGTTGTGTATCGTTTGGTATGGTTATGTTCGTTTGTGCTTGGCTTTGTTAGCTTCGTCTTTTCTGCTTTACACTGCGATTCTATGGACCCCTGCGCTCCACCCCTTCTAGTATTTTCTGCTTGGCCCTCGGGAGGCCAGCGGAATTGGACTCGTCACGTCAGGTAGGATTATGTTAC
>NW_017073369.1:0-259 GCF_001483705.2 Eufriesea mexicana | reverse complement strand
GGGTTTGGAACGGGTCGCTTTGACTTTATTGATATACACCGCGGTTCTATAGATTTCTGCGCTCTACTCACCACTCATGTTTTCTGCTTGACGCTGGGGGGGGGGCAGCAATGGCGGTCGCCGCACGTTCGGTTCAGGCAGGTTAGGTTTGGTCATGTTACTATTTGTCAGGTTAGGAGGGGGAGATTCGTCCTTAGTGCTGTTGTCTGATATCAGGTGGATTTCTGCGTCATGCAGTGCTCTAATATTTCCAGCTTGT
>NW_017073368.1:0-259 GCF_001483705.2 Eufriesea mexicana | reverse complement strand
GTGGAGCGCAGAAATCAATAGAATCGGAGTGAACGGCATAAAGATATAAGCTATCCGAACGTAACCCATGCTAACATAACCTAATCAAACGTAACGTGACTATACCTAACGCGCCACGGCCACTATCTCTAGCCTCTCCAGAGCAAAGGGGGGCATATTAGACCTCAGCATAGGGCAGGAATCACCGAGTAACAGGGTATAACGCAAAAGTCAAAGCCATCCTAACCAAACGTAGCCTAACCTAACATAACCAAACGTA
>NW_017073367.1:0-259 GCF_001483705.2 Eufriesea mexicana | reverse complement strand
AAATTAATAATATTATTTATAATATATTAAATAATATACTATATTTATTAAACGATTAAATAACATATCGTATTAACACTAGAACTACCGATCTTTAATGGGTAACTAACCATAATAGGCATAGAGAATAATAATTTCTGTGAAACAAAGAGGACAAGTAAATACACTAATTATAATTCTATCTCAATACGAATTTTGTTAAAATCAGATATTAATTTATTATTTATTTATCATTTTTCACTTTTATTATTTATTTATT
>NW_017073366.1:0-259 GCF_001483705.2 Eufriesea mexicana | reverse complement strand
ATGGATGGATTGGTGGATTGGTGTATGGATGTATGGATGGATGGATGGATGTATGTATGGATGGATGGCGGTATGGGTGGATGTAGGTATGGATGAATGGTTGTATGGATGGATGGATGTATTGATGGATTGAAGTATGGATGGACGGATGTACGGATGAATCGATGTATGGAAGGATGGATGTACGGATGGATGGATGTAGGGATGTATTGATGTATGGATGTATGGATGTGTAAGTGGATGAATGGTTGGGTGTATG
>NW_017073365.1:0-259 GCF_001483705.2 Eufriesea mexicana | reverse complement strand
TCAATGATGGTTATGCTTTCGTAGCAATTCTAGAATGACAGCGACCTTATCCATTATACATCAAGAAATTAGCAAGTGACATCACAGCACATATGACAGCCATCGTCACAGTAGAGTAGCTGTTGGATTAGTCAGTCCATCGATGATACAAGTTCCAAGTAAATTCTAGAACAATCAGCGCATACCTCTGTTATGGCTAGGGATATTTATAACTGACGTTACGGAGCTTCGTACGTCCCACAACAGAGCACTGTATCAG
>NW_017073364.1:0-259 GCF_001483705.2 Eufriesea mexicana | reverse complement strand
AAGCGGAGCATATTAGAGCACACCAGAGCGCAGAAATTCACCGAAAGCAGTGCACAGCTCAATATTCATGGCTACCATAGCCTAACCTAACCAATTGTTACGTAACGAAGCGTAACCTAACTCAATCTAACGTGACCCGACCACTATTGCCGGCCTCCCTAGCGCCATGCAGAACATATTAGAGGAGCGTAGTGGGCAGAAATCCACAGAATCGCTATGTATGGCAGAAAAGATAAAGCTGTCCAAGCCTAACACAAAA
>NW_017073363.1:0-259 GCF_001483705.2 Eufriesea mexicana | reverse complement strand
AGCTCCTTGCATAAATAAGGAGGAAATATTTTATTGGCGTGCTATGGCCATTGCAGTGCAACACAGTCTGGCTGGCAAATTCAATTTTATTGACATTCTCGAATAATATCGTGTTGAGCTAGCTTCCTTGCATAAATAAGGAGGAAAAATTCCGTTAGTGTGCTATAGCCGTTGCAGTGTCATAGTATCTGGCTGGAAAATATTGTTATATAGACAGTTTCGGCTAATATCGGGGTGATCCGTATTTCTTGCATAAATA
>NW_017073362.1:0-259 GCF_001483705.2 Eufriesea mexicana | reverse complement strand
CTAATCTAACTAAACGTTGCATAACGCAACACAACTAGCCGCAACTGTTGGTGGCCTTCCCAGGGCCAAGCAAAATATAGTAGAGCACAGGCGGGTACAGAAATACTCCGAACAGCAGTGTATGGCACGAATGTCAAAGATAACCTGAACGAGCCTGGCACTACCTAACCTAAGCAATCGTAGCAAAACTCAGCCTAAAGTGCCCAGATCAAATTCGCTGGCCTCCCCAGAGCCAAGCAGAGAATATTAGAAAGCCGTA
>NW_017073361.1:0-259 GCF_001483705.2 Eufriesea mexicana | reverse complement strand
GCACGCCAATAGCGTCCTTCCTCCTTATATAAGCAAGAAAGCTAGCACACCAGGATATTAGCGAAAAATGTCTATAAAATTGTATTTTCCTGCCCAATTATATTGCAGTGCAATTACTATAACACGCCAATAGAGTCCTTCCCCTTGTTTATGGATGAAAGATAATTCACCACTATATTAGTTGAAAATGTCAATGAAATTTAATTTTCCATCCTGATCCTGTTGCAATGCAGTGTTTGCAGCACATCAATGGAATCCT
>NW_017073360.1:0-259 GCF_001483705.2 Eufriesea mexicana | reverse complement strand
AGTTACACTTGGAGTTTAAGAGTACGTGTAATTAGAGCAAATACTGCAGGTGAGAGAGAGCCTGTGCAGCTTGGTGTTTGCACAGACTCGGCATAAATATGTGTACCGGGAATTTGAAGAAGGCAATGTCTTGTTGCCGAATTGTGGGGAAAAAGATAGGGTGGAGTACTAGTGAAACGCGAATGACCAGTGATGGACCTATTCTACTCGAATATTTTCGAATAGCGGTGGATTTATTATACTTAAGAATTCTCTACTT
>NW_017073359.1:0-259 GCF_001483705.2 Eufriesea mexicana | reverse complement strand
GCCAGAAACTGTGGCCGCTGCGCGTTATGAAGAGTTAGGTTACGTTTGGTTCGGTTAGGTTCGTTTGGATTAGGATAGGATATCTTGGACTTTTGCGCTGTACACTGAAATGCGGTGGATGACTGCTCTCTACAATGCTCTAGTATGTTCTGCTTGGCTCTGGGGAGGTCAGGAATAGTGGTCTCGGGCAGTTGGATTCAGACGCGCTACGTTTGGCTAGGTTATGTAAGCTATGGTTTCTGCTATACACAGCGATTCT
>NW_017073358.1:0-259 GCF_001483705.2 Eufriesea mexicana | reverse complement strand
TTCCAGCAAGATTCTAAAGCATTGCAATGGCTAAAGCATGCCAATGGAATCTTTCCTCCTTATCTATGCAAGACAGATAGCTCAGCACGATATTAGTCGAAAATGTCATTAAAATTGAACTTACCGGCAAGATTCTACACCATTGCTGTTGCTATAGCACGCCAAAAGTGTCTTTCCTCCTAAATATGGAAGAACGTTGGCTCACCGCGATATTCGCGAAAATGTCAATAAAACTGAATTTTCCGGCCAGGCCCTATAG
>NW_017073357.1:0-259 GCF_001483705.2 Eufriesea mexicana | reverse complement strand
GGAAAGGATAGCTATGACTTTTGCGCTATACACTGCTGTTGGGTGGATTTCTTCCCTCTACTGCGCTCCAGGGTGTCCTGTTCGGCTCTGGGGTGGTCAACAATAGCTGCCTCTGCACGTTAGGTTGAGTTAGGCTATATTTGGACATGTTCTGTCGGTTTGGATTGGGTTTGGGTAGCTTTGAATATTCTGATAGACACTGCGAATCTACGGATTTCTGCACCCCACTCTCCACTAGTGTGCTCTGCTTGGCTCTGTG
>NW_017073356.1:0-259 GCF_001483705.2 Eufriesea mexicana | reverse complement strand
TGGATGGGTGCTTGTATGGACGGATGGATGTATGGTTCGATGGATGTATGGGTGGGTGGATGTTTGGATGGTTGGATGTATGGATGGATGGATGTATGGAAAGATGGAAGTATGGATGTATGTATGTATGGATGAATGTTTGTTTGGATTGATGGATGTATGGATGGAATGAGGTATGGATGGACGGATGTTCGGTAGTATGAATGTACGGAGGTATGGCTGTCTGCATGTATGGTTGTTTGGATGGATGGATGTATCG
>NW_017073355.1:0-259 GCF_001483705.2 Eufriesea mexicana | reverse complement strand
ATTAGTCGAAAATGAGAATAAAATTGAACTTTTCAGACGGGCTCTATTGCATTGCCATGGCTGCAATAAACCAATAGGATCTTTCCTCCTTATTTATACAGAAAATCTTGCTCACCATGATATTACACGAAACTGTCAATAAAATTGACTTTTCATTCTGCTTCTATTGCAATGCAGTGCCTATAGCAAACCAATGAAATCTTCCCTCCTCATTCATACAGAAAAATTGCTCACCACGGTATTAGTCGAAAATGTCAAC
>NW_017073354.1:0-259 GCF_001483705.2 Eufriesea mexicana | reverse complement strand
GACATAGTGTAACTGAACATGACGCGACGAGACCAATATTGCACGCCTTCCAGGGTGGAGCAGAGAATAGTAGAGATATCCAGAGGGCAGAAATCCATCGAATAGCTGTGTGAAGCATAAGAGCCCATGTAGCCTATCCTATCCTATCCGAACGTAACATATCCTAACGTAACTTAGCTTTACCTAACATGACGAGACCGCTATTGCTGGCCTCCACAGGGACAAGGGGATTGTACTGGAGCACGGTAGTGCGCAGAAA
>NW_017073353.1:0-259 GCF_001483705.2 Eufriesea mexicana | reverse complement strand
GGCAATTCATCAGTGAAGAAAATAATCCACCGGCTATTGCTCCCTGTTGTTGTACGTATTTATTAACATAGCGTCAATTATAAATATCCTTAAACATAACAGATCTCCAAACTAGTTGGTCTACAAATGCTGTGATATTTAAGTACACAGTGAACAAGTTCATACAACGACTAGGGTAGAGTAACTGTGGCTGAATACATTTCTGATTCGACAAATGTCACTATCTCCAGCGACAATTTCTCTATACAGTGAAAATTCC
>NW_017073352.1:0-259 GCF_001483705.2 Eufriesea mexicana | reverse complement strand
CTATAATATTAGGTCTAATATTACATCTCTTATTATTGTAAGTCTTGTAATACTTACTGAACAATATAATTTCCTTTTCCCAACGTCATGGTAATCTGTGGACTCCATTTTGGAGGTGAAAAATCCGTGTAGTGCTCTATATTGACATCTGCTTCGTATTCGAATCTTTCTTCCATAACAAAATTTTCCAGAGAAGATCTAAGGAAAGAGATGGTAATAGAATGGAGCTTGGTCTGGGGTGTATAGTGAATATCATTGT
>NW_017073351.1:0-259 GCF_001483705.2 Eufriesea mexicana | reverse complement strand
AAAATTCAATTTTATTGACATTTTCGACTAATTTCGTTGTGAGATATCTTCCTTGCATAGGTAGGCAGGAATGATCCGTTCGGAGTGCTATAGCCATTGCAATGCAGCAGAATCTGGCTGGAAAGATCAATTTTATTGACATTTTCGACTGGTATCGTATTGAGCTAACCTTCTTCCATAAACAAGGAGGAAAGGATTTACTGGCAAGCTATAACCATTGCAATGCTATAGAATCTGGCCGGAAAATTCAATTTTATTG
>NW_017073350.1:0-259 GCF_001483705.2 Eufriesea mexicana | reverse complement strand
AAACGATAATCTTCATATCTACATATATACATACAAAAATACATATACTTTCTTGATCATGCTGTCATTTTCATAATACAGTTCTGATTTTATAATTAGTTAATTTCAGCTATTCTATAAACATTGTCAAGAGTGTAAAAGTTTTATTTTTCTGATTTTTGTTTTGTTTTATTAAGTTGATATATAAGTAGTTCCAAGGCTTTACGCTAGATGGTGCGCCTTTGTTTTTCAGTTCAATGCAGCGTCCCTAACCTATGAA
>NW_017073349.1:0-259 GCF_001483705.2 Eufriesea mexicana | reverse complement strand
ATTCGCTCATCCATCCATCCATACATCCATCCATCCATACATCCATCTATCCATATATCCAGCTTTTCATACATGCATATATACATCCATACCTACATACATACATCCATACATCCATCCATCCGTACATCCATCCGCCCATAGATCCATCCATACATACATCCTTACATGTATCCAGACATAAACCCACATATAAATCCGTACATACACCCATACAAACATCCATACATACATCCACAAATCCAAACATCCATAAATC
>NW_017073348.1:0-259 GCF_001483705.2 Eufriesea mexicana | reverse complement strand
CATCCTAATATGGTCTAACGTCACCGATCTAACTAAACAGGTCCAATATGGCCATCTGCAATTTATTTTTCAGACTTAATCAACTCTCCAAGTCACAGAGAGTGCTATTCCTAACCTCTTTCTTTGTAACATGCTCTAACGTCACTGATCTAGGTGAACAGGTCCAATATGGCCATCTGCAATTTATTTTTCAGACTTAATCAACTCTCCAATTCACAGAGAGTTCTATTCCTAACCTCTTTGTTCCTAATATGGTCTA
>NW_017073347.1:0-259 GCF_001483705.2 Eufriesea mexicana | reverse complement strand
TCAATGGATTGCTCAAACTGTGGCCGTCGATACTGGAGAGGCTGCATGCCTCAATTGTGCTCGGCCACATTTGCAAACGATCGCGGATCACTTCTTCCAACTTGACCTCGTCAGTGAACCGCAGTGTCCACTTGGATGACTTTGTACGCGAGATCCGTCGTTGAGGAGAAATCACTCCTGGAGTATGGGAACAGTTCTGAATACTTGGTTGTTGGTGAATTTTTATGTGGAATGGACGAAGAATCCGAGAAATTTCGGG
>NW_017073346.1:0-259 GCF_001483705.2 Eufriesea mexicana | reverse complement strand
GTGCTGATGGCTGTACTCATAACTGATTGTGTCGATTCTTAACATCTCGAACGATAATGGGTCCACCCTTCGTCACTCAAGAATGGCTATGAAACCTATATCACCGTTGAACAGCTAGATGCGCCAGCAACAGGGATCTGACGATAAATACACAAAGGACGGTACCGTCATTTGGAAGTATCTCTAGTCATAACCACAATATATATTAACCACCCTCTACTTGCTTTGGCACATAAGTCATCACTGGACAGATTAATCT
>NW_017073345.1:0-259 GCF_001483705.2 Eufriesea mexicana | reverse complement strand
GCACTGCAAAGGCTATAGCACGCCAATCGAATCCTTCCGCCTTATTTATGCAACGAAGTTAGCCCACCACGATGTTATACGAAAATGTCAATTAAAGTGAATTTTCCAGCCAGATTTTATTGCACTGGAATGGCCATAGCCCGCCAATAGAATCTTCCCTCCTTGTTTATGCAAGAAAGTCAGCCCAACACGATATAGTCGAAAATACCATTAAATTTTATTTTCCAGTCAGATTCTATTTCATTCCAATGGATATAGC
>NW_017073344.1:0-259 GCF_001483705.2 Eufriesea mexicana | reverse complement strand
CAAATAGTAGTGTACAGCACGAAGGTCGAAGCCACCCTGACCAAATTGAACCTAACTTAACCTTACCTAACGAAATGCAACCTAACTCAACCAAACGTGAAATGATCACTATTGTAGGCCTTCCCAGAGACACGCAGAAGTTAGTAGAGCCATGCAGATCGCAGATATCGACCGAATAGCTGTGTAAAGAACAAAATACGGGGCTATCCTTACCAAATCTGGTCTAACCATGCCAAACTGGATGTAGCATTGCTAAACC
>NW_017073343.1:0-259 GCF_001483705.2 Eufriesea mexicana | reverse complement strand
GGCTATTACACGCCAACAGAATCTTTCCTCCTTATTTATGCAAGAAAGTTAGGTAACCACGATATTTGACGATAATGTCAGTTAAACTGTATTTTCCAGCCAGATTCTATAGGATTGCAATGACTATAGTACGCTAGTAGAATCTTCCATCCTTGTATATGCAACGAAGTAAGGTCACCTTGATAGTAGCCGATAATATCAGTAAAATTGAATTTTCTAGCCAGATTCTATAGCATTACCATGGCTATAGCACGCCAAT
>NW_017073342.1:0-259 GCF_001483705.2 Eufriesea mexicana | reverse complement strand
GGAGCCAAGCTGAACATATCAGGTCACAGTGGAGCGCAGAAGTCCACCGAATATCAGAATATAACACAAAAGTCAAAGCTACACTCTCTGAACCAAACCAATCGTAACATAGCCACAAATAACATAACCCAAACTGACGTGACGCGACCACTATTTCCGGCCTCCCCAGAGACGTGCAGCGTATAGTAGAGCACAGTGGAGCGCAGAAATCAGCCGATTAGCGGCATATGCCATCACTGTCAAAGCTATCCAGGCATAA
>NW_017073341.1:0-259 GCF_001483705.2 Eufriesea mexicana | reverse complement strand
CTCCATACTTATGCAAGGAAGCTAGCTCACAACGATATTAGTCGAAAATGTCAATAAAATTGACCTCTCCAGCACGATTCTGCTTCATTGAAATGCCGATAGCTTGCCAATATAGTCTTGCCTCCTTGTTTATGCAAGAATGTTAGCTCACCACATTAGTCGAAAATGGTAAAAAAATTGAATTTTCCGGCCAGACTATCTAGCATTCCAATAGTTATAGCTTGCCAATATAATTTTTCCTCCATTCTTATGCAAGGAA
>NW_017073340.1:0-259 GCF_001483705.2 Eufriesea mexicana | reverse complement strand
GTTATGTTACGTTTGGCGAGGTTAGGACAGGATATCTTCGACTCTTGCGCCATAGACTGCTACTCGATGGGATTCTGCGCTAACCATTGCTCTACTATACTCTGCTCGTCCTTGGGGAGGCCAGCAATTGTGGTCGCGGCCCGTTTGGCTCTGTTAGGTTACGTTTTGCTAGGTTGGGTAAGGTTAAGTTTGGTTCGGATGGCTATGACTTTTGTGTTATACACTGCTACTCGGAGCTTTTCAGCGCTCCGCTAGGCTC
>NW_017073339.1:0-259 GCF_001483705.2 Eufriesea mexicana | reverse complement strand
CCACCATATTTTTCGAAAATGTCAATAAACTTGATTTTTCCCACCAGATTCTTTGGCACTGCGGTTGCAATAGCACGCCAATAGAATATTTCCGCCTTATTTACGCAGGCAAAAAAGGTAACCACAATATTAGTCGAAAATGTAAACGAAATTGAAACTGCCAGGCACATTCCATACCACTGCAATGGTTATAGCCCGCCAATAGTATCTTTCCTCCTTATTCATGCAACTAAGTCAACTCACCACGATATGACTCGAA
>NW_017073338.1:0-259 GCF_001483705.2 Eufriesea mexicana | reverse complement strand
GGAGGATCGATGCTATTGCCGTGCTATAGCCACTACAATGCTATAAAATCTGCCTCGAAAACTAAATTTTAATAACAATTTCGACTAAAAGCGTTGTGTGGTAACTTTCTTGTATAAATAAGCAGGAAAGATACTCTTGCCCTGCTATAGCCGTTAAAATGCTTTTGAATCTGCCTCGAAAATGCAACTTTATTGGCATTTTCGACCAATGTCGTGGTGACGTAACTTTCGTGCATAAATAAGGAGGTAAGATTCTATT
>NW_017073337.1:0-259 GCF_001483705.2 Eufriesea mexicana | reverse complement strand
TCTTCACAAAATGAAATATTAAAAAATATCCTATTTCGAAATTTTTGAGAAAAATAAAATGTGGATACAGTGGGTGTTAAAAGTATTTGTACAGCAATCAGTTTCAACAAAAATTTTATTGAATTTTGTTTATCATTTTAATTTTAATTTTATTCCATTTTGCTAAGAGTGTATTTTTAATACTGTTTTTTGAAGGAATAGGGTGACTATGAATTGTTTCTTCAAGATGACTCTGTGACATTTATGTCTGTTATTGACA
>NW_017073336.1:0-259 GCF_001483705.2 Eufriesea mexicana | reverse complement strand
CGGAAAAAAAATATCCAAACCCGTTAAGGAAAAAATCACTCTACGCGAATCAGTGGAAAAATCCGATTCAAAAAGTCTAATTCAAGAACTAGAAGTCAAAAAAGTAAATTGCGCAGCACGATCTGAGAGCCACCGACAATTCCGGCACTATTTCTGGAAAACGCATGCTCGAAACGCAAAAAAAATATCCAATCCCGTTAAGGAAAGAATCACTCTACGCGAATCAGTGGAAAATTCTGCTGAAGGAAGCCTAATTCAA
>NW_017073335.1:0-259 GCF_001483705.2 Eufriesea mexicana | reverse complement strand
GAGCATGCGAGCTCCACCGCCGGCCTGCGCGCGTGGCCTGGTCTGGTAGCCTTGGCGGATACTTTCGTGGGCGCTTCCCGTGGCGGGCCGGCTGTCGCCCCGGCGAAGGCGCCGGTCGCGGCCCCCTTCGTAGCCGAGAAGGACGCAGACTCCAGCTGGCCTCTCGTCACCGGTAGGCGCGATAACAGAGCGCAGCTGCAGGAGGCCGCTGCCTCGCAAATGCCCGCGAGAGTGCCCATGAGTGCAACGAAGGTAGCCG
>NW_017073334.1:0-259 GCF_001483705.2 Eufriesea mexicana | reverse complement strand
TATTGACATTTTCGACTAATATCGTGGTGAGCTACCTTTCTTGCATAAATATGGACGAAAGATTCTATTGGCGCTCTGTAGCCACTGCAATGCTATGGAATCTGTCTGGAAAATTCAATTTTATTGACGTTTTCGGCTAATATCGTGGCGACTTAACTTTCTTCCATAAATAAGGAAGGAAGATGCTATTGGCGCGCTTTTGCCATTGCAATTCTATATAATCTGCGTGCAAAATTCGATTTTATTGACATTTTCGACT
>NW_017073333.1:0-259 GCF_001483705.2 Eufriesea mexicana | reverse complement strand
GGCTTCAGTGCTATACACTGCTGTTCGATAGCCTTCTGCACTCCACTGTGCTCTAATGTGTTCCACCTGGCTCTGGGAGGAAGGCAATAGAGGTCTTGGCTCGCTAGGCATAGTTATCCTTCGTTTGGTAAGGTCCGGTTATGAAAAGTTATGTTAGGGTATCATCGTCATTTGTGATCTACACTGCTATTTCTTAGCTTTCTGCGCTCTACCTTGCTCTAACATATTCTGCTTGGCTCTGGGGTGGCAGCAAGTGTGG
>NW_017073332.1:0-259 GCF_001483705.2 Eufriesea mexicana | reverse complement strand
ATGGATGGGTGGATGTATGGATGGATGGATGTATGGAAAGATGGATGTATGGATGCATGTATGAATGGATGAATGGTTGTGTGGATGGATAGATGTATGGATGGATTGAGTTATGGATGGACGGATGTACGGAAGTATGTATTTATGGATGGATGGATGTGTGGATGGATGGATGTACTAGTGTATGGTCGTTTGAATGCTTGGATGTATGAATGTATGGCCGTATTTCAGTTATGCATGTACGGATGTTTGTATGCAT
>NW_017073331.1:0-259 GCF_001483705.2 Eufriesea mexicana | reverse complement strand
AATGTCAACAAAATTGAACTTTCCAGCCAGATTCTACAGCATTGCGGCGGCTATAGCACGCCATTTGATTCTTTCCTCCTTTTTATGCAATAAAGTTAGCTCACCACGATGTTAGTCGAAAATGTTAATAAAATTGAATTTTCCAGTCATATTCTATATCATTACGTCGGCTATAGCACGCAAATTGAATTCTTCGTCCTTATTTATGAAAGAAAGGTAGCTCACCATGATATTAATCGATAATGTCAACAAAATTGTA
>NW_017073330.1:0-259 GCF_001483705.2 Eufriesea mexicana | reverse complement strand
GATTCATTAGCATTCCAATGGCTATGGCACGCCAAGAGAATCTTTCCTTCTTATTTATGCAATAAAGTTAGCTCACCACGATATTAGTCGAAATTGTCAATAAAATTAAACTTTCCAGGAAGATTCTATAGCGTAGCAATGCCTGTAGCGCGCCAATAGAATATTTCCACCTTACTTATGCAACAAAGTTAACTCACCACGATATTAGTCGGTAATGTCAATAAAATTGTATTTTCCTTCCTGATTCTATAGCTTTGCA
>NW_017073329.1:0-259 GCF_001483705.2 Eufriesea mexicana | reverse complement strand
TCCACCTTAGTTATGCAAGCAAGTTAACTCGCCACAATATTAGTCGAAAATGTAAATAAAATTCAACTTTCCAGCCAGATTCTACTTAATTGCAATGGCTATAGCACACCAAAAGGTTCTTTCCTCCTGACCTATGCAAGGAAGTCAGCTCACCACGATATCAGTCGAAAATGACAGTAAAATTGAATTTTCCAACAAGATTCTATAGCTTTGCAATGCCTATAGCACGCCAATAGTACCTTTCCTCCTTATTTATGCA
>NW_017073328.1:0-259 GCF_001483705.2 Eufriesea mexicana | reverse complement strand
AACCAATCCTTACTCAACCAGACGTAACATAACTCAACCTAACACGCCGCGGCCACAATTACTAGCCTCCCCAGAGCAAAGGGGGACATATTAGTGCACAGCAGGGCGGAAAAATCCACCGAAAGGCAGCGTGTGGCACAAAATGCAAAGGTACAGAATCCTAACGTAACCAATCGTAAAACTACAAAACTTAAGAAAGCATAACCTAACGCGCCACCACCATCATTGCTGGCCTCCCCAGAGACAAGCAGAACATATT
>NW_017073327.1:0-259 GCF_001483705.2 Eufriesea mexicana | reverse complement strand
TACGCTGCGCTTGGTTAGTATTAGCTTGGTCAGGCTACACTATGGTATCTACTGCTCATGTGCAATTCACTGAAATACGTTGGATTCCTGCGATCTACTGTGCTCCGGTACATTCCGCTTGTCCCTGTAGAGGCCAGTGAGAGCGTTCTCGTCGTGTTAGTTTGAGTTATGTTACGTGTGTATGTCTTACGTTTGGTTAGGTAAGGATAGGCTACTTTGACTTTTGTGCTGTACACTGCCATTCGGTGAAATTCAGCCT
>NW_017073326.1:0-259 GCF_001483705.2 Eufriesea mexicana | reverse complement strand
TTATTTTTTAATAAAATTATTATTAAACACGACATTATTTATGTCATTTGATTTGGAGGTTATGTTTAATTAGGAAAGTTACGAGGAGCCAAACGGGTTTGTAAGGATTTGGATTTGCAGCTGAAAACAAATTTATGCATCGCAGGAACAACGGAATATTTGCACACAGATGATTTCCATTATTTTCTGAAATTTCGGAACTGGAGTATTACGTGTTTCTGGGGAGAGACAAACCCATGGCGATATTTTAAATATATTA
>NW_017073325.1:0-259 GCF_001483705.2 Eufriesea mexicana | reverse complement strand
CACCAACTGACACTTTCCGCGCTATTATTCGAAAACGCTCACCCGAAACAGAAAAAAAATAATCAATCCCGATAAAGAAAAATTCACTCTACGCGGATATATGGAACAAGCCTAATCCAAAAGCCTAATTTCGGAAAAAGGAGCCAAAAAAGTAAACTGCGCAGCACGACTTCACACCAACTGACACTTTCGGCACTATTTCTCGAAAACGCACGCTTGAAACCGAAAATAGTTAATCAATCCCGATAATGAAAAATTC
>NW_017073324.1:0-259 GCF_001483705.2 Eufriesea mexicana | reverse complement strand
ACCGTTATGGATGATTAAACATTTCCTAACATTATTCCAACAGATTTCGAAATATATGAACCTCAAGCGTGCGTTAAAGATTATAATTCTTCTTATTACTGGTGGCAAAGTAGGGAAGGGCTCAGATTCGAAATAATGAATTGCTGTGGTTGAAGGTGAAATTAAATTGGTTTTATAATTGGTTAAGCGAAACACTGCTTATTCCCGTGAACTGAGAATTCACTCTAAACTTAAATCGAATCAGATACTCCAACAAATA
>NW_017073323.1:0-259 GCF_001483705.2 Eufriesea mexicana | reverse complement strand
ATTGCAGTGTATATCAGGGAAGTCAGAGCTACCCATACCTAACCCATACAAACCGCACATTGCTATACATAACATTACCAATCCTAACTTGCCGAGACAGCTATTGCCGCCCCCGCCAGAGTCAACCATGACATACGAGAGCAGAGTGGACCGTAGAAATCCACCGAATAGCTGAATAGAGCACGAAAGATAAAGCTACCGTGACCAAACTTAGCGTAACCCAACCTGACTGAACGTAACGTGACTCATCATAACGTGC
>NW_017073322.1:0-259 GCF_001483705.2 Eufriesea mexicana | reverse complement strand
TCATCATGCCCGTTGCCTTTCCCCCACCCAAGTAGCACCGGGGCACGTGAGTGGGTTCCTGGCAATGAACACGGAAGGGGTTAAACCTGAAAATCCTGAACTAAAAACATGATTAGTGTATATAGCGTTTAATTAACGAACTAAAAGATCTTTTATTTTGTATTTTTGCAATTTATCTACTATGACTTTATTTTACAAAATTAAGGAATTATTGAAATTTGAATATTGAAAGAAAATATTGATAATGAATAAGGAATTT
>NW_017073321.1:0-259 GCF_001483705.2 Eufriesea mexicana | reverse complement strand
ATCGCTTATATCTTCCAAATCTCATCGAATTTTCACGATTTTCCAATTTAATTGCGTGCAGTGATCTGTGTTTTAATTAGCTTGCCGGTTTTTTTCCGAATTTATCCGATCGTTTATGAAAGATAGTGCCGAATGTGACAGTCCGCGGAAATCTATTACGTCGTTTGAATTTCATCGCTTATATCTTCGGAATCTGTTCAGATTTTCACGATTTTCCAATCTAATTGCGTGCTGTGCTCTGTGTTTTAATTAGTTTGCC
>NW_017073320.1:0-259 GCF_001483705.2 Eufriesea mexicana | reverse complement strand
TTTATGGCGTCTATGATTTCGTAACGGCGACCATCACGATCTTCCGCGAAAATATTTAATACTCAACAAAATTAGAAGAAAAACGTGATCAAAAGTTATATCAGAAGATTCGCAAGGACATTGTCTTCATAATGAGTGCATAAAGCTTCATAAATTAATTACGTAAAGGATAGTAATTAATGAAAAACCAATGGCATCTCCGACAATTTTCGACAATAATTCAAATATTTCGTAGAATAATTATTAATAATTAATTAAT
>NW_017073319.1:0-259 GCF_001483705.2 Eufriesea mexicana | reverse complement strand
GTTAGGTTAGTATATCGTTGGCTTCTGTGCTGTACACAGAGACCCCTCAGATATCTGTGATCTGCTGTGCTGTAGTATCTTCAGCTTGCCTCTGGGGAGGTCAGCAGGAGTGGTTTTAGTCGGTTAGGTGTAGTTATGCTGCATTCGCTTATGCTGGGCTTGGAGTGGTTACGATAGGATAGCTAAGACATTTGCTCTGTACACTTCTATGCGGAGAATTTCTACGCTCTACGTTGCTCTACTATATTCTGCTCGTCTT
>NW_017073318.1:0-259 GCF_001483705.2 Eufriesea mexicana | reverse complement strand
ATGTATGTATGGATTGAGGTATGGATGGACGGATGTACGGATGTATGGATGGATGGATGTATGTAAGTTTGTACGTATGGATGTATGGATGCACGAATGTATGATTGTACGAATGCATGGATGTATGAATGTGTGGGTGGATGAATGGATGTGTGGATGGACGGAAGAACGGATGCATGTATGAATGTTTGTACGCATGTATGTATGAATTCATGCATGGATGTATGTATGGATGTTTGTATGGATGTATGTATGGATG
>NW_017073317.1:0-259 GCF_001483705.2 Eufriesea mexicana | reverse complement strand
CAAACATCCATACATACATCCATACATACAACCAGACATACATCCATACGTCCAACCATCCATGCATCCACCCATTCATTCATCCATCCATCCATCCAGCCATACATATATACGACCATACATCCACACATCCGGACCAACACACATTCGTACATCCATACATACATACATCAATACGTGCATCCAACCATGCAACCACCCATCCATACATCCAGCGATCCATACATCCATACAACAATCTATACATCCACCCATCCAT
>NW_017073316.1:0-259 GCF_001483705.2 Eufriesea mexicana | reverse complement strand
CGACATTGCAATCTCAATAGTACTCCAAAAGGATCTTTCCTCCTTACTTATGCAAGGAAGCTAGCTCACCACTATACTAGTCGAAAATGACAATAAAAATGAATTTTCCTGGACGATTCTATAGCATTGCAATGTCTATAGCACGCCAGTAGAATCACTCCTCCTAATTTATGTGAGAAAGGTAGCTCACCACGATATTAGTCGAAACTGTCAATAAAATTAAATCTTCCAGGCACATTCTATATCATTGCAATGGTTA
>NW_017073315.1:0-259 GCF_001483705.2 Eufriesea mexicana | reverse complement strand
CAACCTAGCGTGCCACGAACACTATTACTCGCCACCCCTGATTCGAGCAGAGAATAGTAGAGCGGCACAGGGCGCAGAAATCCGCCGTATACAGTGCACGCTAGGTGCATATGGAAACCATATCCAAGCCTTCCTAACCCTACCAAACGAACCGAATCACAACACCACCTACCGCGCTAAGACCACCAATACTAGTCACTCCAGAGCCAAGCAGAATTTACCAGACCACAGTAGAGCGCGGAAGTCCACCGCATTGCAG
>NW_017073314.1:0-259 GCF_001483705.2 Eufriesea mexicana | reverse complement strand
CAACGGGTATAGCGCGCAAATAGAATCTTTCCTCCTTATTTATGCAAAAAAGTTATCTCACGAAGATATTATTTGAAAATGTCAATAAAGTTGAATTTTCCTTGCAGATTCTATAGCATTGCGATGCCAACGGCACGCCAACAGAATCTTTCCTCCTTGTCTATGCATGGAGGTCAGCTCACCACGATATTGTCCTAAAATGTTAACAAAATTGAATTTTCCAGCCAGATTATATAGCACCGCAATTGTAATAGCACGC
>NW_017073313.1:0-259 GCF_001483705.2 Eufriesea mexicana | reverse complement strand
CTCACGTGACTTTGGTCTGAGTTATGTTACGTTGCGTGACGTTGCGTTTGGCCTGATTAGGATTGGATAGCATTGACTTTCGCAATGTACACCGCTATACCGATCATTTCTGCAGTATACCGTGCCCTAGTATGTTCCGCATTGCTCTGGGCAGGCCAGAAATTGTGGTCTCGCAACGTTAGGATGAGTTATGTTGGGTTTGGCTTCGCTAGGTTTGGTCATGCTTCGCTTGGATAGATTTTACTTTTGTGCAATACGC
>NW_017073312.1:0-259 GCF_001483705.2 Eufriesea mexicana | reverse complement strand
GGGTTTCCGCGCTCTGCTGTGCCCTAGAATATTCTGCTTGGCCCTGCGGAGGCCAGCAATAGTGTTCTCGGCTCGTTACGTAGAGCTATGCCACGTTGGCAGTGATTCTTTTGGTGTGGTTAGGGCAGGATAGTTTAGTCGTCGTCGCCTGGGCGGATGGGGCCGTCGGGCGCGAAAACTACGAAGCTGGGTTAGAGGCGGAGCGGCTAAGGGCGGCGATGACGTGCGCGTGCGACGTCGCGATGCCGCGCGTGAGGGT
>NW_017073311.1:0-259 GCF_001483705.2 Eufriesea mexicana | reverse complement strand
TTGCATTGCAATGCCTATAGCACGCCATTAGGATCAATCCTCCTTATATATGCGAGAAAGTTATCTCACGACGTTATTAATCGAAAATGTCAATTAAAATGATTTTTCCAAACAGATTCTTTGATATTGCAATGGCAACTGCAAGCCAATAGAACCTTTCCGTCTTATTTATGCAAGAAAGATAGCTAACCATGATATTAATCGAAATTGTGAACAAAATTGAATCTGCCAGGCACATTCTATATCATTGCAATGGCTA